>NC_135559.1:14316258-14468758 GCF_964340395.1 Glandiceps talaboti
AACCTTGCACATCCCTGTAATATTCACATACCTAGGACAGGTAATTCCCACATCCATTTACCAGCTGTGTGAGCAATGCTAGTCAGATATGAACAAAAGGGTTGCTACAGCTAGGGTATTATTCCACCATAGCTGTAACATGTATGTGCACAACTGTGTGCTAGGTATGCAATACACATGGATGTGCAAAACAGTCATGGCACAGAGGCGATATTCCACATCCATGCAACAGGCATATTTTTTGACAACCATGTACCAGGGCTGCAGAAAATATACCCTGTAACGTGACTGTTAGGCACATACCTGGTACATAACTGTGCTCTTCTTCCTAGCACTAGGATGTGGCCACATCCTAGTTCTAGAATGTACAAGGTTCCCTGTGGTGAGACACAATATTCTATTTTAGTGTTTTGTTATAGGTAGCAAGTCTATAAAATCTACCAAATTTGGAAATTGTTAATTGACTGTCACCATGGAATGGTCAGGAGCTAAAGTTTTCGAATTTTTAAAAAAAATTTGTACTGGATTTTCCCTGTTCTCATGCAAGTTAATAGTGCTACACCATTTGTCAAAACACTGATTTGATTTTGTAAAGGCTGTAATGGTTCGAGATAGCTAAGGGGGTCATTGGAAGGCTCGTCAGGTACACGGTGTCACTCGGTCTAAGGATGATGTGGTATGTGTTGTCAGCGGTGTGGGAAATTCATGTAGTCAGGCATGCTATGCCGACGCTTACAATACTAATGGACAGTGCAAGCGTGACTTTGTCATGTGATTTGTATTTTTATAAGGATTGTTTCATGAATGTTACAAAGCACATACTCAAATTGTTTAACTATTTAGTGTACTTATGCAAGAATGTAGACGTGGAGAATATTCAGTGTCTCTAAAGGGACTTTTTTGGACTCTGGTAAACACAGGGGAAATCTGGTAAAATTTGCATACATTTCCATACCTTGTACAAATTTGCATACATTTGCATACCTTGTACCATACATGTACTTTTTGGGAGAATTCGGTAATAGAGGGAGGGGAAAAAAATGAAATTCTCGTGTAGATTTCCATACATGTACTTGTATTATAATTTTGGTGAGGAATTCTGATAAGGTAGGGGGTAAAATCTTGTAAAACATGCAAAAATTTCCAGACATTTAACCATAATTTTGATGGGGCAACCCAACAACAGAAGGTGAAAGCTGGTAAAACTTGTATACATTTCTGTAACTTGTACCATGATGTACCACAGTTTTTTGTAGAACTTGTAACAAATGGGGGTAATCTGACCAGCAAGTGTGTAGTAGACTTCTATACTTAGTACCACAATTCTGATGGGGGTCCTTGGTAACTTGCCCAAGGACCTTAGATTGCAGACACTGCTTAACACCCCCCCCCCACCCCCCACCCCCCTCGTTGTTGTCATGGTCCCATGGTGTTGGTCATGGCTACAAAATATGATCATAAAATACCACAGACAAAGTTAGCACTATAAGTTACTGGATTGTATAGTGTTGAAAACACTAATATACCATGCTGGGTATGTTCTTGACTATTCATGTAATAGGCAAGCATTAGCAAGTGACTAAAATTCCACAGTGGCACCCTCTAGTGATGATAGTGAGAAAAATAAATAATAACATTCGTCTCTGAAGTTGAAGTGATACTTATGAATAATAATAACACTTGAAGTCGGGAATGTCCTGAAATACCTGGAAACCCTTCTCAACTTCTTCCCTCCTCCCTCCTCCCCCCTCCCCCCAAAAAGATGTGCTATCCACACTGTCTTGTACAGGTATATATGTGCATCACACGAGTTACCTACTCATGCTGTGTTTTGTTTGGTTTCACTTACAGAGGTCAGACACCTGCTGATGCTGACTTCAATCTTCTGGACATTGCCAGGAGACTGGAGATGTATGGAGTAAGACAACACCCAGCAAAGGTAAATAGGTCAAGGGTCACATGTCATGAACTGCAGGGGACTAGTACCCATAGCCAGCAATCAAGGATAGAGATGAAGTTAGACCACACCCAGGAAAGGTCAAGGGTCATAAGTTCTGACCCTTTGAACAGTGGCTAGATAACATCTATCTTGTTATGGATAACAGCTGATGGCTAGAAATGAACTTAAAATGCAAAATTAGATTGTTATATGTTAGAGGATTTACTTGATGGGCTTTTTTCACTGAAAATACTCTCAACGTAAATTATTTTACATGAAGACAACTGAATGAATGAATACTATAAACTATTTTCAAATGAAAGTTAATGTGTCTTAGTGTAAACGTGTCAAAGTAATCTGTTGATCCAAACACATAGTAGAACATTGTTATCTGAAAATTTGTACCACACACTTCAGTATAATATTTGTCAACAGACTGACTCACTTAGAGCAACAGCAAGTGAACCTCCAGACATGCGAGCTTAATAATTAATCAAACATCCAATCAACCAACCAATCAACCAGTCAGTCAGTCAGTCAGTCAGTCAGTCAGTCAGTCAGTCAGTCAACAATCAATCAGTCAGTCAGTCAGTCAACAATCAATCAATCAATCAGTCAGTCAGTCAGTCAGTCAGTCAACAATCAGTGAGTCAGTCTGTCAGTCAGTCAACAATCAGTCAGTCAATCAATCAATCAATTGATCAATCAATCAATCAATCAATCAATCAATCAGTCAATCAATCAATCAATCAATCAGTCAGTAAGTCAATCAATCAGTCAGTCAGTCAGTCAGTCAGTCAGTCAACAATCAATCAGTCAATCAATCAATCAATCAATCAATCAATCAGTCAGTAAGTCAATCAGTCAGTCAGTAAGCCAATCAATTTGTAAAGTGCAAAATGCAGTACAATGTGGTTCTGAATGATGCAGATCAATGTGAAAGTTTGGAATCTCTTCCAAATCGATGTGTCTTGATGACCTTCAAATTATCACCAGCAGATAAGGTCAAAGGGTCAAAGGTGATTGAAAACTATATTTGATGAAATATTTTGTTTGAATTGCAGGATCATGATGGTGTACGATTAGACCTTGCCATTGCACATATGGGTGTTTTGGTGTTTCACAACGGTACAAAAATCAACACCTTTTCATGGGCCAAGATCAGGAAACTTAGCTTCAAGCGGAGGAGATTTCTAATAAAGCTACACCAAGAAGGCTATGTAAGTATACCAATGTGAAAGAAGAATGTTCGAGCCAGGGGTTGAATGTATGATATGTCATGTTATTCAGTACTAATCAACTTTCATGAAGTAGTAGTAGGTGACAGATTGGCATGATATGTCAAATTTTACAGACTAAGCCAGCAGTAGTCTGCAAGATATGACATTCATGCCATGCTATCAGCCTGCACTCACATCTGTACTAAACTGGGCTGCCTGTACACAACGTCTGTACTAAACTGGACTGCCTGTTAGATCAAAAGATTTAGGCCACATCCATACACATGTCCTAACTTGTGACATGATTTTAGTGAGGAAATCAGATAAAATACCATGGAAACTTTTGTAGAGTTTACATTGAATATAAAATGTATCTTCTGTCAGGGCATCGCACATTACGTGAGGTTTAAGTGAAATGTGTGGAAAGCTGCAAAAATACCTGTATTTCAGTCAACCACTTTCAACAAAAACACAAGAACAAGGACCAAGAAACCCAGCATGACCCAGGAACTACCTTTAACAGAAACACTGCACATTTCATTTCATTGTATGCATGCATATGTATATGTATGTATCATTGTTATGAGAGGTCAGGTTTAGGTTTGTTTGAAACCATGTTAGACTTCTTTCCTCCAGTTTCACAGATTTTCATCGAATTCTTCCCCCAAAGTATTAACTCTGGTGAAGACAGCATGTGTTTGAAACCTAGGGGGGCTTTCCATTATATTTCACAGGAACCCTAGGGGGTTGACTGTAATGATGTCCGGCTAGAGGGAAGGTGGGGGTCACAGTGCACAAAGGACCCTTGGGGTTGACTATAATGAAGTCTGGCTATATATTTAAATGGGGAATATGCGTGTGTGTGGATGTGGGGGATGTGGGGTGTCATAGTTCGGAAGGACCCTAGAGGGTTAATTCTAATGATGTCCGGCTATACATTTTAATGGATGGGAATTGAAATATTAGTCTAGGAATCCTCGGGAACATAATGCAGTGGTCTACCAACAATAGAATGAAATATCAACAAAATTTAAATTCAACATGAACTCTCCAAAAAATAGGGAAAATTAAAAATTTTTATCCAATTTTAAAAAAAATCTGTATAAAGAGATTCAACGACTAGAATTTGTGATTTGTAGGAAATATTCATTTTCACCTCTTTCCTGTCTTGTTGCAAATAGTCATATTCTGGTCATTAGTGCCTAGGGGATTGTAAATATGATATAATACAGTATTTAATGAATAGACACAACATCTGGAAGCTCTCATGGGAGTCCTCAGGCACAGAGTAATCAGAAGCATCCCTAAGTGTGTGAAGATTGGTTAGGTATATGTTGGACCAACTAAGTTTGTTGGAAAAAGTGTATAGTTGATGTCTGTCATGTTCGACAGTGGAAGCCAAGGACAGAGACTGAGAGAGATTAATCTAACCAGATGGCCTAGATAAATGTAACCCACACTGGTGTTCTATTGTAACTATACATAAATGAAACAACGTTTTTGTACATCCACCATTTTGTCATTTCAGTCAAGTCACATGATCATTTGCATAATCATGAAGTCAGTAGTTGATTTTCTGGTTCCAAGATGCATTGCATGAGATGACATCACCTACGTTGTTACATTCACATTTGTTTTGTCTCTATTACATTTCAAGTAACTTTTTTCATCATAAAATGATGGAAAGAAATGTTGAAGTCTTTAATTTGGAGTGATTTTTGATAACAAAGACTACATACACACCATCAATGACTAGAGATGGTTTTGTTGATAAACCCAGGGTACAGTCAGGTGACAACTATCCCCTGAGTAGGGTGTGCAAACCCCCTGTGTGTACAGAATACATGACATTGTATGGGGAGACGTGCAATGCATTGTGGAACTAGCAACCGGTCTGTTGTGATCAAAACTATTTACATGGTATGACTGGTAATTGAGGCTTTGGTTTACTACGATAGACACAAACTAACAGAATATTGTTCTGGGTGATAGCGATTCCTCTGTTGTGTGAATCTGTTCACCCTGTGATCAAGATAGTGTAAACATTGGAAGTCCCAAAACAGTATACTGCAAGTATATGGAACAAATGTAAAAAAACTTTCCAAAAATTGCTGTACTTAGACTATAAAGTAGAATTAAACCAACATCCATTCAATAGCCTATCACTGTTGTATCACCATGTTGAGACAATAGTAGTAGTTTGTGTCTATCTTAGTACACCAAGACCTCGGTTACCAGAGTACTAACTAATATACACATCTACTAACCTACCATTGTCTATCAATCACATTCACTACTAACACGATTGCTGATCAGAATTTTTTTTGTGTCTTTTTTTATTCGGTTTTATTTTTGGGTTGTTTCGTTTATGGTTCATTACAGCAGGGCTATTACAAAGACACTGTGGAATTCATGTTTTCATGTCGCAATGAAGCCAAGCGTTTCTGGAAGGCTTGCGTAGAACACCATACGTTTTTCAGGATGCAAGAACCAAGGGGTACGAAACCCAAGTCCAAAGTGTTCAGTAGAGGGTCCACCTTTAGGTATAGGTAAGTGAAATTTGTTTTTTCAAACACAAGATACAACAATGATAGATGGACTATCGACAACCAAACACAGACACAAACTACAACTACATGTACATGTAATATACCATGCACGAGCCAAGTTGAACAGAAAATATGGAATATATACTCTGGTTATTGAGTGCAAGTGTGGCATACTCTGGGTATTTGTTGTGTTCTCTGGTGTCGTAAGCGAGTGAGAATGCAGCAGGAAATGTTGCAAGCACAAGTGCAAGTACCCCTGAGTACCCACACTGGCATTAATGTGTGGTTTTGTTATTACTACATATGTTTCTCTGAAACGAGAAAGCTTTCATGTAGAACGAAGGATCATGTCCTCATTTGCATATCATTTGCATGCAGGTATGCAACAATGTTTTCAATATTGCTCTGCTGTGCAAATACCACTAGTAAGTGTACACACAGTGGTGCAACTAATCTCTGGTACATATGTAATAATTAACAGGGACGAAGGGGTGGAAATACTGGTAGTGTACAGCGCCCTCCTGCAGTCATATGACAAATCTGTGTCTGTGAATCGTGTACAATAACAGTTAAAGAAGGCTGAATGATCAAGCCAAAATATACTAGATAAAATATTTACACTCTGAGTTCAAAATTACTACAAGTTGTAAATATGTGTGTATAAAATTCAAAGTCTGATTTTGATTGTATTCTTTGATTGTTCTTTGTGATTTGTGAGTTGGAGGAAGTGCATTTACAAAATAGCATGTGATTGTAACAAATTGACTTCTCTTTTACAGTGGAAGGACACAGAAGCAAGTCATCGACGCAATTAGACAGAGCTACAGGAAGCCATCATTTGCAACGTGAGTAACTTAGTTGTGGAATGTGATATCAATATCACTGTGATATTACAGGAATTGAAAAATGGCATGAAGCCCTTGATGGAATGACAATTCATTTTCAAAATGGCGACGCCAATATTTGAGCTCAATACAAGTAGTCAACAAGTTCTAATGTCTGTGTAAAATCTTTCAATGTATCTACATTTAACTACGCAAAGGAGGCCTTCTCTCGGTAAACTTAGGTTGGTAGTGTGTGAGGTCTGGTGGTAGTCAAGGGTGAATATAGCCTGAATGGTGTCGCTGTTGTTTCTGCTTAAATAGAGCTTGCAAGTATCATAAGTGGAAAGAACAAGGCATCTCTCAGTCTAGGATGAATGACACACAAAAACAATTAATGATTCAACTGATGTTCAACTGCAATCCCTTAGGGGTTGGCCGATATGTGAGGGCGCCCTGTCACGGCGTACCTTACAGACTACAATCTCTTCAGCAGCTCAGATAACTCAGATTCCAATGGCAGCTTCTGGTGCAAACTTTTGGTAATGAGTTTACAAAGTGTTGATTTAACATGAAATGTATGTGATAGTTTGTTCAATTTGTAGTCATAACTCCAGTGTATATTTCGTAATTTTGGCATCTCGTAAGTTCCCATTTTTTTATGCAAGGGTAATGAAGGAGATGTTGATGCAGTTAAATCATTCTAAAAATGAACGTTGCTGTGATAATCGAAGGAAGGTTTGATCAAAAAAAGATTTTGTACCGAATAATCTGTCATACGTTTTCTTTTTAGCAGGCACCCTAGTTCAAGAATATCCTCAAGAAGCCTGGGAGCACCACGAACAACGACACCATTGCGATTTGAAACGACGGAAAATGCCGTTATAGAAAGACCAACAGTGAGTAGTCCAGAACTGAACTATTTACAGGCTAATAAGTCTGGAAATGGACAACTACATAACAGTCTAACATTATCACCGACACTGCAGAATCCGAGTCCGGGTTTCACGCCCGTCTCATCAACGCCTGTGACACCTGAAGCCAATTCAAGAATTGCGATTCATTCAGCAAAATCAACTGGGAGTGTGACCTATGAATACACCGTAACGGACGATCGCAAGTCCATCCCCGAAAACCAAGAGTGTATCGATTCGTTGAAACCATCAAAGTCTGCCGATTACATGAACGAGAGTGTGACTGTTCTACAAAATATGTCACATGACTATATTAATCAGAACGCATCAGGAGACTACATGAATCAGAGTGCGACGCACGACTATTTGAACACGGGCAGCTTACAAGATGGCGGCATGCATGATTACATTAACCAGAGTGCGCTTCCAGAGAAGATGAGTCCGGTGTCACCGAGGGAAACCGAAAAAGCTGAAGGCAAAGAATCTTTAATTATTACTTATCAAAAGAGTAAAACCCTGTCTCACGATCATTTATTGGGTCCCATGGCAAGTATGCCGGAAATAGGGTCTGGTAGTAGCGAGTCTTCCAGTGACAATAATGATAATCCCAAATGTGATATGCCTGTAGGGAGTCCGGAGCACATGGAACTTTTGGAGCAGTTGGAAAATTTTGAAATTTCTCAAAATATCATGGAAGAGTTTGCCAGTAGCTTAGGGAGCTTTAGTGAAAGTTTGAGTAGGCTAGAGGATATAACTGAGGAGGGTAGCAATTTAGAGGATAGCGAACTCTCCAGTCCCACATACCAGTATAATTTTGAGAAAATTCCTCACCCCGAGGAGAAATTCCGGCGCGAGGACAATGTATCCGTAGATGAGGAGGAGGAATATTTGAATTTTTCAAAGTCTTACGTTAAGGAAGATATTGAGTCTCCGAGCATTGGAAGTATTTTGTCTCGGGAAATGGACAAATTTCCCTTTGGCTCGCCAAACCTAAGTGGTTCCTTTGGCAGTCCCGAAGTTATTGATAAACCTTTTCCTGGAAAAGTTCAATTCCGGGATGAGTATGTAGAAATTCCTGGTTCCAATCATTCTGTGAGTGACAGTGACACTGACGAGAGTGATTCGGATTCCAGTGCCTCTGAGGAGAGTTTCGATCTATCGCCCACTCTTCTTAGCCCCCAGCTGGATGAAAAGTTACGAGATCTCAACGTGTGTCGTAGTTCCTCCGATTCTAGTCACTCGGATATATCGGAGAACGCTCTATGGGAAACCCATGCAATGCAAAACGGCGGAATGGTGTATAGAAATCCAATGGCGGATGATCATTCCGTGTTCTCAGATCTCCACGGGGAGGGGAACCCCGCAAATAACGTCATACATACATCCGATGACTCCAGTTAGGTACACTGTAACAAAACATGTCTTCCAAACCTAAATCCATTCCGAAAAGTAGTTTCGTAACCTTTGAACTTTTGTAATCACTCTATAGTACTGACTTCAATTTCCTGTTGTGTTTGTGATTGTGGGTACAAGTCTAACCGTTAACTGACATTGCATCTCTTCCGATGTACGAAATGACATCATGACTTAAAAAAAAAAATTTAGAAGAATATTTTATTTTTATATTGAACTTATTATTGATAAACACAAGGTGTACGATTTATTATAATTTGAGTGCTCTAAAAAACTTAACTTCAATTATTATATGTGAATATTTCGTAATCAGCATTAGTAACAGTATGACGGGCTTGCCAGTAGAGTGACCTTTAACCCTTGAAGCAAATGACCTTTGACCTAAGACTTACCAACCAAATTTGTGGTATATAAAGTTCTGATAATTTTATGTGAAAGGCAAGAATAATTTTGTCTTAAAATAGACAAAATCTTTCTTGTCAGGCAGCTGATATCATATGAAAAGTTGAAAAGTGACAAAACATTAAAATTTTGAATGTTGCCTTCCTGAGTTTCGTTATACTGGCAAGTATGTAAGTTTATGCGTGAAAACCATAACATAAACTGAATAAAAAATTTTGCATAATATTAATTTTGTTTACAAATTTCATTTTCGTTAGTTTTCAAGAAGTCGGTAGTCATCAACAAAATTGCTTTTCCATGTTTTTTTTCTCAGCTGTGGTATTTTGTATGCCATTCTGGCTTTTGGTGCATAAATACGTTGGTATCATTAACGATTTTTTTTGTGTGGTCCTGTTAGGGTTTTTGATTGTACACATATTGTTATTAGAAGTTGTTAGGGTTAGGGATTTTGACATTTTGAATGGTTGGTGTTACTGGTCGTCTCTGTGAAAGAGGAATTTCAGGGAATTGTGTTTTTGGATTTTCAGCATTGTTGGTGTCTGTTGAAACAAAAATTGTTTACTTCTCAAGATTTGAGGTCTCTAATGTGATGTGTTCTTTTCATGATGGTAGGGCACCCTCGCTGGTCAGTTGTAGAAAGGTAAAGCGGGTATCTTGACTTAAGTTACATTCTGTAAAATTTTTTTTAAAAACATCAGAATTTTGATGGTGAATAAATTATTGCATAAAGTGTTTCTTGAAATATTACTGCATGTAAGTCTTCCTAAAAAAACTACATAAAACTAACTTTTATTTAAAATAAATTAGTGACGTCTCGATAAATAGTGAAATACTTACTGATAAGAGAGAACAGTATTTTGAGGTTTGTTTAGGCTATCGACATAGTTTGATGACACTCTGAATTCTGGTCATTTTTTTCCTCCACTTGAAAAAAATATCGCAATCATGCATAAATTATGATATAACTCATTTTCTTTCATATGACCTGGATGTGAATCACTGGTTTCATTTCCATGGTGATATGAACATGTCGATAAATTTCAGTTTTCTTGCCAATATTTGAAAAGAAAGTTGCTTTATAGTATTAAAGAGAAAAGAATTCAGAGAAATGGACTTTGTTAAAAAAGTAGAGAATTCGATCTAAAAGACTTTGTCTGAAGGGTTTTGATTTAAAAGTGGCCGTATGAATGAGGATTTGGTATTTATTTTAGATTTTTAATTTATAAAACAATTTTATCATGGCTTCCTACTTGATAAATCAATATGAAACAATTAACATATGCCAAGTCCTTGTTTGTAACTCAATAAATTGCAAAAGATTAATAAATGTGTAAAATGTTTTGTTATAGTACGTTCAATAAGAAACTTTTTACACATTTTTTTTTTAGCTTTTTGCAATGTAATGACTTACAAGCATAGACTTGGTCAGTGTTATTTCACATTGATTTTTCAAGAAGGAAACCATAATATAATTGGTTTATAAATGAAAAGCCAAAATAAATACTAAAACCTCATCCATATGGCCGCTTTAAATGCCGTGTATTGTTATTTTATTGGGGAAACCGTTCATGAAAACTAGGGAATGATTGAATTTATCTACTTATCACTCTCTAGAAATAATTGAAAAGTTTAGCAAAATGTACATCACTGAATAGAATTACGTAGTCAGTAGTGTCTGTAGGTACAAATCAAAGCCATTGCGTTAAAGAACAGATATAACCAGTTTCATGTGCCTGTTCATTCTTTCTCAGTTTGATACAGCCACACAAAAACCAATAAGAAACTGTACATGCTATACTTTCAGATGGCAATTGA
This sequence comes from Glandiceps talaboti, assembly GCF_964340395.1. Lineage (NCBI taxonomy): Eukaryota > Metazoa > Hemichordata > Enteropneusta > Spengelidae > Glandiceps > Glandiceps talaboti. The sequence goes on from NC_135559.1 coordinate 14,327,332, forward strand.
ATTAGCGCAGTTTCTGTGACATTTGTCTTAGTAAATGAAATGAACTAAAATGCCACCAGACATCAAAACATAGTGGTTTCTGTGTCTTGTTGTAGTACGTTGAAATTGTTTATTTCATCGGCATAAAATGTAGCAAGAAATTGCGATCTTTCTATTGTAAAGTGTAGAATGTACAATTTTGTATTGGTTTCTGCATGGTTGTATCAAACAGTCGGTGAACACTTACATGAAATGTGCTGTAATAAAACTCAACACTAAACCAAGTCCACTGATGTTTTGTTTTCTCATTAGTAGTAGTTTAAACGTTACACAGCTTCAGGATGAAATAGTAAATCTGAACACTTTTTTCAGCAACTGAGTTAATTTTGATGTAAACAAACATAGTTTCCTGTAGCTGTTCAAAGATAATCACTTTCTCAAAATATTCAAATCTTAATAGTGCAGAAAACTCATAAAATTTCTTTTAATTTCTTTGATAGATAACAATGCCTCTCTGTGAGTCACTTCTCCAATAGTTCTTGTTATGCAAGTTTTACAGATAGTGTGCTATTTGTTGGCAAAATATCTTCCAGTCCGACTGTCGTATTTTTCTAGGTAATTGTCTACACATCTCATATGTATTTTGAAAGCATATCATATGTCAGCACACATAAACATGCTTACTCCTGCTCAACATTGCACATTTTTTTTATTGTAGGTTCGATTATTTTGAAAGGTTTGACTTTGACTTTGTTTATTTGTTCCTTAACTTATTTTGCATATCAATTTTCTTATTTTAAGTTGCAGTTGCACAGCAAGCACTTACTAGTGTAATTCTATTCCTTGCCACTTATTATTAGTATACCAAAAGCACTTCAGAACAATTTCTTTCTTGCCAGCATTATTTTCCCGCCAAAATTACTTGACATATTTTTGCAATTTTTTGTCCCCATAGTGATTTCATTTTAGACTGGAATACCGTAGTGTAAGGTATGACCTTAATTCAAAATGATGACACAAACATTTTCATTTATTTTCCCGCCAAAGTGACTTAATAAATTGTAGTATTTTTGCAACTTTTTGTCACACAATCTGACAATGATTTTATTTTAGACTGGAGTAGTGTAAACGGTCATAAGATATGACCTGATGTCAAAATAACGACACAAATTTTGATCAAATTTATTATTTTCCCGCCAAAATAACTTGAACAAATTCTCGTATTTTTGCAACTTTTTTTCACATAACAATTTAATTTTAGACTCAAATAGTGTAAAAAATCCTTAGATATGGCCTGATGTCAAAATAATGACTCTCAAATGATGCTTCCTATTTCTTGCCAACATTACCCCCAACAAATTAAATGAACAAATTCTCATATTTTTGAGAACTTTTTGTTACAGACTGGTATAATTTTAGTCTAAAATAGTTTGAAAGATCCCAAGAATTACCTGCTGTCAAAATAATGACACAAAAATGATCAAGTTTAGAAGAAAAAAAGGCCAAAAAGCTAAGATTGGTAATGAGGTTTACACTACACAGCTCATGAAGAGTGAAATGTAATTGAAATTCAATTGATGCGTAGTCGATTTACAAAGACTGTCTAGTCTTTCTCATCATAGATTTGAAAGATAAACTAATGATCAAAAATAGAAGTTGTTAAATGTCTAGCAGTTCAAAAGGTTCCATGCCCTGAGCATTTCCATCATCGCAATCACCATTCATGATGCTACAGTGTTTAACCAAAATCAATAAATTTTAATGGAAATTTTTTTTCTGTAGAATGGCATGAGAAATGTTTTTGATAAACTGAATGACAGACTATAAACTCGGATGATAATGAACAAGTGTTTTTCGAAAAGCATGCACATTTTTTCAGAACTTGGAGCACAGAGGGTTGGGCACACACAGTCTTGCTTTGAATGATCAAATGATGCATGTAGATACTCACTGTTTTTTTTCACATGCATGTCATCTAGAATGTATTGATAACATTTGAAGTGACTGATTTCCCAACCTTCCATAATAACAAATCAGTACTCATTTTGATAAAATTCCACTCCCCTTCTCCCCCTTTTGTCATATCACTGATTATCATTGTTGTCATCTGTGTCTTTGGGCAGTTTGTTGCCCTCGACAACAGTTGCCATGGTTCCTATCTAATGTACATTTTTCATAGCATGGACACTTTTCTAGTAGAATCAGTTTTTGCTTATAATGTTCAGACATGGAGATATTTTAGCACAGTTTTAGAATCTAGAGAAAGGAATTTTGCTAAATTGGCACTAGGGGGCAGCATACTCTTTCAAATGACCTTGGCTATAGCATGTATTTGCACCTCTTAACTTTTGCTTGTTTTCTTGAAGAGCACAAAGGTAGCTTTGCTGTTATTGGTCAGAACTGTTATCATGTGACTGTCACATGGTTTCAAGATCCCTGTGAACTGTATGTATAGTTTACTACGCTTTATTTTAGTCATAGATATCCTATAAACTTTTTGGAGATGTTTTCTAAGGGGAGTTTGCAGTCTTTCATTTTTCTAATGCTAATATATTATAAAAAGAGAAAAAGAACGTCAGCTGAGATTGTTTTCTGTATATTTTTGTTCCAATTATAAAATTCTCTATTTTTGTTTTATTTTAATGCAATTTTAATTAACATTCCAACTTCAGATTTTCTAGCACTTTTATTTTAGCGTACGACAAGTAAATTTAATTAAAAAAATACATTTTCAACTGTGTTAATGTAGAATTTGCTGGCCAGTGAAATATTTTTTGCAAGTGTTACTGAAAGAGAAATGTGGGTATTGTAGCAGGGTATTAGATACAGGGTCTTAAAACTGTAAGGGAAGGAAATTTTTTTATAACTTTTTAGCTTTTTGTTGTACTTTTTTTCCGGACTTGTCTTTAGTAGAAGCTCTTTTGATAGACAACATGACAAAGAAAGTTAAACTGGTGTTTGTTTTCTTACATATGTATTTAGTATTTTTGAAAAGGCATAAATATTTGTGAAATGTATTAATGTAATTCAAAATGATGTTCAGCATTTTCAATTCCGAAAGTAGAGAACTGGGATCATCTGTAAAGTTGACAAGTTTATTCATTTAACCATAGTTTTAGCTGCAAACCCCTATAGAACTCAGGGGGATACTATGACAGAACCTCATGACACATGAGTGCAAGTGTGGTGTACTCGGGGTATTTGCATGAGTGTTTGCAGTGTTCTCTGCGGCGGTACTTTCACGAGAGTAGCGAGTGAAAGTGCAGCAGAAAACACTGCAAGCATGAGGGCAAATAACCCTGAGTACCTACACTGGCACTTATGCATTAAGGGGTTCTGTTATTATTAGATGTGTTTATCCTAAACAACAAATTTCAGTAAAAATAACACAGTATCAGTGATCACACACTTTTATGTATAATGAACGATCGTGTCCTCATTTGCATATCATTTGCATGCAGGTATGCAATAACGTCTTCGGTACTGCACTGCAGTGCAAATACCACTAATATGTGCGTGCACCAGAGCAAGTAATTTGTGGTACATGTAATAATATAATACTTAAATAGCCCTTAATTATTGCAACAATAATGTACCATCAATTTTATCACCCAAACATACCAAGTAATATATAAAGGGGGGGGGGGGGGTCCCATTGTGACTAAGACTAAGGAATCTAGGCCAAACTGCCCCTTTATGACATTTTCTGCAAAGGGTGTAACACTAACTGTATCTCCCAAAAATCTTTATTCTAAAACCTAAAAAGACTATATTCCATTTCACATGTACTTACTTATATTCTTACATTTAGGTTGTTATCCCCGTCCCCAAAACCTCTAACCCTAAAGATACTTGCCATCTTGATTTTATTTAGGTTACGAAATAGGTTAGGATACAAAGTGCCTATAGTAGGCCCAGTGTTCTTTAGCCTTGCTATGATGGATACTCTAAATCCCTAACCCTAATGTTACTTGTTGCCTTCATCTTGTTGGAGTTACTAAAGAAACTAGGGTGTACAACATATACATGTATATTGGGATAGTGTTCTTCATTCAGTGGGTTCTCTAAGAACTTGTTAGTCCTAATGTTAGTAGTCTCCTCCATTTTGTTTGGGTGACAAAAGACTGAGGGTAATACACAACATGTATGTTGGGCCCAGTGTTCTTTAGTCTTGCCATGGTGGATACTCTAACGTCCATAACTCTAGTCTAGTCGCCTTCATTTTGTTTACAACCAGCGACAGGCAAGCATTTACAAGCGGAACTTGTTACGAACAGGGAAAGTAAATAAACAAATTGGATTAATGAATACTTGGTTCAGCGTGTTGGAACAACAGGCTTCGTTACATGTACAGGAATTGCCAGGGGATCTTGAAATTCTTTGTAAATATGAACTCTTATGTAATGAAGTCATAAAACTGTTCTTACCATGATATAGAACACAAGTGTCTGCAGTTCCAACATGGTGTGCCAAGTAATCTAATTCATTCATTTACTTTCCCCGTTTGTAACAAATTCTGCTCGTAAATGCTTCCCCGTCGCTGGTTGTAAAAAGAAATTTACTAAATGGGTTAAGGTACACAACATATTTATTTTGCTCGTTTCCTTCAGTCCTGCCCAATTTTGCTGTTTGATAAATTAACTTTCATCCAGGGTCTCTACCAGATATTTTTTGCACAGTGCTTTTGCAATATTGTGAAATCTAAAAAAAAAAACAGTATTCAAAAACGTCATCAAAAGTTTGTATCGTAATATCTAAACATCACAATTGATTACACATTGTGTTATCAAATTCACACGATTATTGTGTGCCATTGTTAATGTAGTTAATGTAATATTTTCCCGCCAACTTAAAATATTACAATTCCTGTGAATTTTGAAAATAATGTGAGAGCATATGTTTTGCAGTTAATCCTGAAATACATGGGTGATTGGGGATGGGGATGGGGGTGTTTGTTTACATACAAAAAAACTATAAGTTGATAAAAAAAAGACTACTTATGGAGTGACAGAATTAAAAATATTAAAAATATAATGAAAATGCCTATTTGATGACAATAGTGTTAATGCACTTGTTTCAATGATAACCAACAAGTGACCCATTTTCTAGTAATTCTCTCCTAAAAATAGGGTATGAGGGCCTTTAAAAGGTAAATAAGTAAACTCTATTCTAGTGAGGACCTTTCAATTAGGTATAGGACTGAAATCGGAATATGATAAAATTGGGCATTTTTTCAATCTACTGAGTTCACTTTTTTTTACGTAGCACTAGCAGTAAGTCTTCCAGTTAGGCTATGTCACTTTAATACACATTGTTACATTTTTGAGAGGACTTCCTCCTCCAGGTTGTTAAATGTTTTCATTTAATGAAAGAGTTTAGGACATTTATTTGTTACATTATCTGTGTTTGGTTATAATAAATTCATCTGGTTGAAAACTTAATATGCAAATTATTTGAATGTGCTAGTTAAATTTGCATATTAGTGCAATTAATGTCTAATTTGAATGTAATATGTTTGTGTGTATAGGATCTAGAATGGTAATCATGACATTTTTTTGTGATTTAGTCAATAATTCCAGTCAGGGAGTGTGCTCTTTTTTGGGGGAAATATTGGTCACAGAATACTTCAAAAGATAATTTTTACAAACAGTTTTATGTGGAAAGTCATTTCAAACTTTGCAACGACCATATATGGTATATTGCCAAATATGGAAAGTCAGTGTATACTTTGCCATGGCCATATATGATAGTATTACCGTATATGGGAAAATCTTTGCATAATTTTGCCTTGACCATATATGGTAGTGTGTTTATGCAGATTTTTAATTGAGACAGACAGCTCGAGGTTGCGTTTTCTAAGGTGTTACTGCTGATTTTTTGAAGCTTATGTTTGTTGTAGTAATTTCCAAGCAGAGACAAAAAGGTGCAGAACAATTGTGGGATTGAAAGTTACTTTAGAATTTTGCAGGTTTTTTCCCAATTTTGACGTATACTTTAGTATCAATTGTATATGAACTTGGAAAAAAACAACTTGTGATATTTCAATCTCATCAATTGATGTATGGTTGTCATGGTTACCCCATGCACAATTTTCCTGGGAACTCCATGGATGGTTGTCATAGTGATGAGTAGTAACAGTACAAGTAGTAAGTTTCATTTGGGTTGTTTTGTAGATCTGGTGTACATCAGTGTTTTTTGCACAAATTATGAAACAACGTGATTGAACATTTAAGAAGAAAAATGTCGTATGTCAAAACAACAAAACTACTCTCTATGCAATAACAATCCTGATTTAAGTCGACTAAAGAGTCTTTTTTTCATGCAAGAGAGCTTCCTTGTATATTTCAATTTATTTCACCTTGATCATAAAAATGATATTAAAAGTTGTGTTGTACAACGTTATGGTTTCATTGGATTAGATCGATCGATGTTGCAATAAAACATACTTACAGAGGTAGATCGAATTTCTCGTGATGTTTTTATCCTTCTGTCTAAGAATGTTTGAGAGAAGTAGGTGAGCAAGGGGGTTGGTAGGTAGGCCTTCAGATAAATAATGTATTTCAGGCCCTTTTTTGTACACTTTGTGTACTTGCAGTTTGACGACCAGTTGTAATAGAATGTGAGACAAGATGAACTTTTTGTTGAAAGTTCCTTGTATGGAGGCAACCTCCATCTGTTCCTTCCTCCTAAAAGTGATAACAACCTTCCAACCTGTCAATCCAACCATGTGTTCCCTGGCTTAACTCCTCCTACCTACAGATATGGCTGACTATGCTTTGACCAATCACCTCCTCTGTAGAATTTCCCTATGAATACTTAATGAACTCAGAACATGCCTCACTCTGATTACAGGCTAGATGTTGGACTGGCAAACCCTATAGGCACATGCTATTGTTACTGGCAGACTTTAAAAATAATGCTCTAAATGGATTCGAAGCTTTGAAAATATCATTGCAGGTTCAGTTCCACTGCCCAGCCCGATAACTTTGCAATTGGAAGTCTTTTTAGTACATTTCCACTGCATTGCCCAATAGAATTGTTATGAGAAGATTTGAAAAATAATGCTAAATACCATTTCAGCAAGACTGGAAAATAGAATGTTGTAATTCCACTGCCCTGTCCATGCATTGCATTGTTACTGGAAGACTATGATACAAGTCCATTGCATATCCTGTTGTGTTATGTTATGTTATGTTGTGTTATGTTATGTTATGTTATGTTATGTTACCCCGGTATGTTATGTTATGTTATGTTATGTTATGTTATGTTATGTTTTGTGATGTTTTACTTTGTTCTACTTGTCTGTCTTGAAAGTGCAAGCTGTTAAAACAAATTGCTACATCTCAGTCTGTGGACGATGTGTGTGTGTGTGTGTGTGTGTGTGTGTGTGTGTGTGTGTGTGTGTGTGTGTGTGTGTGTGTGTGTGTGTGTGTGTGTTTATTATAATTATCCCACAAATACAATAGTTTCAACGTGATAGTGATATCTAATATTTTAAGACTTTCTGTAGGCCATGCAAATTTGTTTGGACAAGTTGGAAAATATTAGATGATTTAGATTAAAATTGCAAACATGCCATTGAGGCTGTGTTTAAACCTTGATTTGTTACCCCATCTGAAAATATGTCAGACAATTTAAACCCCCCCCCATTGAGTATGATGTCATATGTCCTGAAATTAGCATGTGTGCATTGACAGCTTTCATGACCTCTATGCGACCCCACATCTTAGCATTCATGATGAAATTCATTTAATCTGAATGAGAATTATAAATCTCTTCAGTCTCGTAACTTACTTTGGAAACCAATAAAAATGTAAATTGTCTTTCTTTGAAGATGCATTGTGGCAATAAGACCTACAAAAAATTGTGTAGTTCCAAATACGTGCAATTTTAGAATAGGTGGGATAGGTAAATTAAAAAAAAAAATCTAATTTTTTTTTCATGTCACGATGTGTAAGTGTCTAGTTCAGGTAGTTATGTTTTCCGTTGTTTTCCATATGGTCTATGTCATTGGTTTCTCCCTATCAGCCATTACAGATTGGAAGAAGAGTTTTATATTGTCTTTTTAAGTTGATCTTAGTTTCCACATCTGTTATTTTTCGTGAGACTTCACAATTTTCACGATTTTATTATTTTTTCTGTTGAATACATAAAGTTAAGGTCGACAGTGAAAGACTAGGTGGAGTAGGGTAACCGCAACCAAACAACTTTTTTTTAGGCCTTACAAACACAACATTTGGATGGCATGCTCAGCTTATAAGTAGATGTAAATTTATTCAAAAATGTTACACCTAGTTTGGGTCATACAAAGGTCATGATAGTTTGCCTGCTTAGTAAAAGAATGCTGGGTAAATAATAAAAGAGAAAGTGGTGATTTTTCTTCCAACAGTTGTAGTTCACGCCAGCCTTCCTAAGTCAGACTCGTCAACCAAAATAGAAACAACAACAGTGACAACAACGTCCACCACCATCCGGAATACTCCAATGGCATCGGATGAAGGTACTGGAAGTCAAGGAAGCCAGGAAGAAACTGACGGAACAAGGAGAAAGGTATCAGGACTTGAATTATTGAAGGTAGCCTGAGACGTTTTGGTGCACTTCCCAAGCTAGACTAGCTGCAAGATGTAGGCACTGGCAGATTAATAAAGTTGGTGAAGTAATGATACACAGGGATGCACAAATTAACCATGCTTTGCTTACAGTTGCATTGATTTGGTATTAATCAATATACAAGATTTTTGAACAGTCAACAACTGGAAAGTTTGTGTGTATTAATACTTACAACTTAACGCTAAAATACTTACTCCAGTAGTCTAGTTTCCAATATGCGTTACAATCACTGCAAGGATAGTGATCGTAGGGAACGTCGACTGTGCGGACAGTTATAGAATCTAGTGGTCTCTTAAATTAAAAGCATTTGATTGGCTACTGTTAATGTTCATGTGATCATGTATGATATAAGCTGTACAAGGCTTCATCAAAAACAACAAACTTGCATCCCAAATTGGTTTTCGTGGTATATTTCTCGTCAATAACTGTTTGCTTTTTAATTGCCAATGCATCCATTTCTTTCACTTTTCCCAACTTTATTACTTTGTTGTGTTTTTTAGTTAATAATGCATGAAAATAAAAATGGTACAATGATTTCTTAGCAGGGTATGCACTGTAGTTGTGCTAAGCGGTGTCATAATGGTGGCTTTTACAGGTGTTAGAATCAGAACTGCATTGTGAAGGAACGTGTAGTTGAGGCAATATTGGTATTTTTTTTCTGTTGTTACTCTTTGATGCCAAGGGAAATGCTTCTGTTCCTGTGTTATCTTCAGCATGCTGGCTTGCCTCACACAAGAGTCATTCATTCACCATGGGCTATTTTCGTGTCATAATTTCAAAAAATTCAACTGTACTCACGGGGCTTCATATTTTACAACCAGCGACAAGAAAGCATGTACAAGTGGAACTTGTTACAAATAGGGAAAGTAAATTCTGTAAAACCTGGACATTTTTGTTAAAGACTTATTTCACCTATTTAGCTGGCAAACAAAACTATGAAAGTAAATAGGGACTAAAATGGCTTCTTGTATATGAACACAATTTACCAGTCTGGCAATTAGTAACAAGTTGTCCTTTAGAACTTGCTGAAGACTGTACAATCGCAAAATTTTCTAGTAGCGAAAATACCTAGGTTTACAGTAAATAAATTTGGCAGAGCATGCCATGTTGGAACTACACAGACTTGTATTCCATTTCATGATTTGATAAGAACAGTTTTATGGCCTCCTTAAGTGTACAGGGTAACTTGAAATTCTTTGTGAATGTGAGCTATTGCGTGAAGAGGCTATAAAACTATTCTTATCAAACCATGGAATGTAATACAAGTCTCTGTACTTCCAACATGCCATGCGAAGTGTTGTTAATCCAATTCAATTATTTACTTTTCCTGCTTGAAACAAGTTTTGTTTGTAAATGCTTACTTGTCACTGGTTGTATAGCATTCAGGAATTATGGCTGCCCTGGATAGATAGACTGAAAGATTTGTCACTGAGGGCGCTCCAACTTGCTGTCGTTTAGGCATAAACATCAATGTGGCACACTCACAACAAAAGTTCTTCTGTGTACTGGGTAGAGTGTGTATAATATTAGTTTGGTAATCAAGGTCTTAGTTTACTAAGATAGACACACACTGAATACTATTGTCACAACATGTTAATACAACAGTGATAAGCTATTAAATGTACCTTGGTTTAATCATAGTCTCAGTTGGGAGGCGTCGGCAGAGTTTTATTGGCAAAGTTCTATAAACTTGCAGTACTGTTTTGGGACTTCCAATGTTTACACTATGTTGATCACAGGGTGATTAGATTCATATAACTGAGGAACCACTATCACCCACTTGTGTAATCTACCACATTGAACAGTAGTTTTAGTTTGTGTCTATCTTAGTAAACCAAAGCCTCAATTAACAGAGTTGTATGTCTATATAAGCATATATAATATTCCATGCATGTTACAGGGATGGCAAGAATAGTACAGCATTTGCATTATTGACGTATGTAGTTGTTATTGCCTGATGCAATGATGAGTGATTACCGACAGCATAACGATTACCAATAAAGAAATACCAAAAACCATGGACCTATGATTATGTTAAGGTGATTTAAGGGGCACTAGCTGAGTTTACACATGTTTAGGTGTCGTTTATGCTGCATACTTATAACGTACTTACAGTATTGTATTTACTGGAGCACACTTTGCCACCACTGTCCAGAAGGGCTGATTAGCTGTAAAACAGACTCATTTCTGTAAAATGACATGTGGAACAATATGGTTGTTTGACATGTAGGGTGCTATGACTACATGGATAGGACATGTTGCTGTATTAATAGTTTAGTAGATGGCTTTAACATTGAGGACAGTATATTAGAACTATGCCATTTGACAAAGAAAGTGGTATTAATACAACATAACTTTTCGACATAGAGGGCAGTATTGCAAAGTGGCTATTTGATATAGAAAGTGGTATTACAGCATAACTGTTTGACATAGAGGGCAGTATTACAGTGTTTTCTTGATATAGAAAGTGGTATTATAACCTAGCTATTTGACATAGAGGGCAGTATTACAAAGTGGCTATTTGATATTACATCAAACCTTTTCAACATAGAGGGCAGTATTACAAAGTTGCCACATGTATTTGATTTAGAAAGTGGTATTGCAACATACCTTTTTGACATAGAGGGCAGTATTACAGCATGGCTGTTGATGGGAGCGAGTGCAATTACTTGCTATGAAATTAATTGCTGTATAATATAGGGGTTGCTATGGCACAAGTTGCTTCAATGTTCAAGCCACAATGACAAATAATTATTAGACATTTGGTGATGTAATCAGCTGGCATTACTTCATCAAAAGTTGTGTTCAGGATGGTTATGAATGTAATGTATTGAAAATGCTCAAATTGCAACAGTGTTACATTATCCATTTTAGTTTCAATGTATCTTTTAAAATACCCTGAACACTACATACAAGTGGTGATAAAGAAATGAAAAAAATAAGTGCTGTTGCTATGGTTTCACATACATACCATATCCTGTAACAAACTAATTAGCCGGGCAAAAGTAACAAATTCACATATACCTCATAATCAAAATAGACCTTTAATGTGTAGCGCCCTCTATCAACCATTAAGAACACCATACAGCAGGTGTCTGTCTCCTAATAATCATAGAAATCCAGTCCAGTTGAAATGCATTGTCACTGTTGTACATAATACCATGGTTTACGACTTGAGGGCAATATTACCTATTTTTGCTGACCCATTAGCACATTGATTAGTCACTCCTACACTAGAGGGGGCTATTCATAATAAAGGTCTATAGTTATGATATTAATGAACACCAATACTATGCAACGATTGACTTTTATCTTACGCCAGAGACATCTACAGACAAGGTCTGTTTTGCACATTATTAACATAGAGGGGGCTATTTACCATGCAGATCTATAACAATGATATTAATATTTTAATATTAATAACTGACCTTTATCTCTCTCCAGAGACATCCAACAGACAAGGCCTATTTTGCATCCTCCTGACACAGAGGGCGATATTTATCATACAGGTCTATAACTATGATTGACTTTCATCTCTCTATAGAGACATCCAACAGACGAGGTCTGCTGTGCATCCTAGTAACAAAGAGGGCGATATTTATCATTCAGGCCTATAGCTATGATATTAATGATTGATTCTTTATCTTCATTTACAGAGACATCCAACAGACAAGGCCTATTTCATTGCCAAGGAGATACTGACAACAGAACGAACTTACATCAAAGACCTGGAGGTCATAGTTGTGGTAAGAATCAAATGCTCAAGTCAAAAAATCATACACAGACTTTAGGTAGGAGAGTGTATCATTTACAGCTAAAATGATGTAGGCTTGGTGTTTCACTCATGTGACATGACATTTAATACATACCCTCAGACAACTTTTAATGTAGTAGAAACAATTATATAGGTGCCGTGCGCAGTGGGGATGTAGAAGAAGTGAAGTTGATATGCTGATTATCAATTAGCAAATAAACAATTGCAGCCATTAAAATCATCAAGTCCATTTGTAATGTTTTCATTAGAAACCTATTTCTACTGCATTGTGAAAGAATAGCAATGCTTATCAGTGTTCTATGGGATTGGACAAAGGGTCCTGCTGTGTTTATTGTATAATTTCTTTCTTACCTCCACTTTGACAAATCTGTCTGTTCATTTATTATTTATTTCCTCCAGTGTACCACTTCTTCAAAGACAGTTTGTTTTAATGTGTTTTCTCTAGTGTGTGTCTCATTTTCAACAACCCTCTGTCATAATTTCTTGCCACCAAAGTCATAACCTGACAGTTCATGTATCTCTGCTACACTTTCTGAGAATTTCAAACAGAGTACAGCTATTGTTTGATTTATTTTCAGTGGTTCCGTAAAGCTGTCATGAAGGAGAGTGCAATGCCTACCACAGTATTAGACATGCTATTTAACAACCTAGACCCAATCTATGATTTCCACTGTGGGTTTGTCAAAGAGGTGGAACAAAGATTAGCAACTTGGTAAGTAAAAGGAGAAACATACATAGTTCTATTTCACCACTAGAGGGCACAGTTTATTGGCAATGTCTTTGGATAACTCAATGAACCCATTCTTAGGAGGGGAACTTTATTCACTATTCAAGACTAAAGTTGATATTGGTTTGGGCTACAGCTTTATTTTTTTGCCATGAAATAAATATGCAGTGACTTCAAATGTGTAAATGACAGTTCTCATGCTTTGATGGTATGTTTGCAGGGAGGGTCGTTCCAATGCCCATCTCAAAGGGAACTATCAGAGGATAGGAGATATCATGGAGAAAAACATGAAAGAAATCAAGGTAAGAAACTCATATTCAATTCTCATTATGAATATACATCCAAATTGAGTTAGTCCAGAAGTCCTAGACTAGATTTAGTAAATATTGGTTTTTATATTTTACTGGTTCTCCAACTTGTAGTATTACTTGCTCTTCAACTTCACTTATGTTGTAATTTGTTGATCACGGCATCACTAGAATTGAGAGATAATATCAATGATAAATGCCAGGATGTACACATTGGAACTATTACTAAACCAAAGTATTTGTATTACATTGAATGATATGACTGCTATAGTTGTAAGTAATTTGAAAATTTGAATTCTGTCATTCTTATAGTTGTTTGAATTTGTAGATACAACTGCCGACATCAGACCGTGGACAAACAGAACTTTTTTTGCAAACAGGGAAAGTAAACAAATGATATGGAAACATAACATTGGAAAATAACAAGATAGAAATCATTTTGCTACCGTGAAAATGAGCAATTGTAATTTGTCAAAATTTTGTGCTGCAGGAGGGGATCCCATACCCTCCCCACTGTATTTTCCAGATATACACATGGTATGTGCACTATCCCAAGGGATGTTTCACATTTAGTTCTTTAAAAAAAAAACTAAATTGTAAAACATTCCTTTGGGAGAGGTCTTACTGACAATTTTTCTTCTTGTTGCAATAGTTATACACAGGCTACATGCAGAAACATGATGAAATCCTGACAGAACTAGAAATGGCAACGAGGAGATCTAAGAAATTTGAAATGGTGTACAAAGAATTTGAACTTCAGAAAGTGTGCTACCTTCCCTTCAATACATTCCTGCTGAAGCCAGTCCAGAGGTTGCTACACTATAAACTCATTCTAGAAAGTAAGTCAGAGAGTAGTCTAAGTGCTATCCTGCATCAAATCTCAAGATCTCTCTCTACGTCTAGTAGAGAGTTACATGATGAGTTATGACTTCTAGAACAAGCATAATGTTTTGGCACATGACAATTTTGAGAAATTGTACCGGTATCATATTCACTGTGAATTTGCCATCAAATTTACATGGAGTAGGGAGCTACTGAGGCTTTGGAAGACCCCTTACTGTTCTGAGGGGGTGGTAAATACATGCCTTCAAATTATCTTTTTGATGTGTGTCATAGCATTATAATGTCTTAAGGTAAATTTTTCTAAATATGTATACTTGTCTCAGACTAAGAAAATATTTGTAGATATCCAAACTAGATCTGTCTTTAAATGCTTGTACAGAATTGCACAAATGTTTTTGAAACTTTGGGCACAGCAAAATAAAATCTACTGAGCTAGCCCTCATGGGTTCTGTATCAAGTAGGGAGAAATTGTGTCAGAATTGGCACATTAAATAAAACATCAGATATTCCAAAGCCTAAATTACATCTTGTCAACCCTGTGTTGACAAACTGTACAGTGCACTGTTGGGGATCTTTCTTGCATAGACAGTGCTGTTTGGAGTAGACACATGATGGTAAAACAAACAGACTGTTTTCCTGTAAGAAAAAGTGTGAATTTGAAATGAAAATAAATGTTAGTTTTGAAGATCACTACAGTGTTTGTGTATGTTGCTTGCAGGACTGTTGAAACATTACCCAGCCAACCATGCTGACTATGTGGACTGCCAAGGTAAGTCTGTAATACATTGTAGTCATTTTATGGTTAAGTCAACACATTGTTATCATTTTGTGGTCAGAATTGATCACTGTAGTCATATTGTACTTAGATTTGATACATTGTAGATAGAATTGATACATGGTAGTCTTGTTGTAGGCAGAATTGATACATTGCACTCATTTTGTGGGTCAGTATTGATACATTATAGTGATATTGTGACCAGAAATCAGACACTGTTGTAAAGTTATGGTCAGAATTGAGACACTGTTGTCATTTTGTGGTCAGAATTGATATATTGTAGTAATTTTGTGATCAAATTGATACATTATAGTCATGTTATGGGTCAGAATTAATACATGGTTGTCATGTTGTGGTCAGAAGTGATACATTGTTGTAATGTTGTGGACAGAATTGATTGAATACAGTCATGTTGTGGTCAGTATTGATACATTGTTGTCATGTTGTCAGGATTGATACATTGCTATCATGTTGTGGTTGGAATTGATATATTGTTGTAATGTTGTGGTTGGAATTGATACATTGTTGTCATGTTGTGCTTGGAATTGATACATTGTTGTAATCAGAATTGATAGAATGCAGTCATGTTGTTGTCAGAATTGATACATTGTAGTCATGTTAGGGTCAGTATTGATACATTGTAGTTCTGTTGTTGTTAGTATTGATACAATGCACTCATTTTGTGGTGGGATTGTTACATTGATCGTATCTTCTCTCTGCTTGTCCATGCACATTGCATGTATTGTAACTATGTCAATATAGAAAAATTGCTCTCTTTGTGTGAACATCTAAATATTTCAGTGGTACCGGTAACCGTGTAGCAGTTCCATGTCACCTTGCAACTATTATTACCTAAATACTTGTGTATACCTATTATTATGCAATTCAAGACATGTTCTCATCTCATTTGTTACCTTTTAGCTGCATTGGAAGAAGTGAATGAAGCAACTAGCCATGTACATGAAAGTATGAAGAAACTGGAAAACTTCCAGAAATTGACAGAATTGCAACGAGATTTAGTTGGTATAGAGAATTTAGTCCAACCAGGCAGAGTAAGTAGAGTCTTCTTATTATACCTTTTACTCTCACTTTTCTAAGAGCCACGTTTTATTTTTTTCGACTCTCATTTTATTTCTTTGTATTGCAGATGTGTTTGTAATGTATTTCTATGTGTTTTACTCCAATGCGTGGAAATCTGTTCATGGATACATTGCTTTCAATAAATAAAATGAAATAAATAATATCTTATGACGAAAGGGGCCCTCTTGACAAGAGCCCAGGGCTAATAGGGCCCTATTTTCGTTCCATTGTGCATATATGACATGCCCTGACTGATAGACTGAAAAATACACCATGTTATTCCGCCCTCACCAGCTTCCTCTCTCAGGGGTTGACCAATATGTGAGGGGGCCCCGTCACCACGTACGTTACTGATTATATGTACCTGACTGGTAGACAATTGTAATGTTTTGTCATTACAGATGGTCTAAGAATTAATATTTTGAATTTGCTTATCTTGTAGGACTTCATCAGAGAGGGCTGTCTTCATAAACTCTCCAGGAAAGGCTATCAGCAGAGAATGTTCTTCCTGTTTTCTGATATGTTAATATACACCAGTAAAGGTGTCACTGCGACAAACCAGTTCAAAGTTCACGGTCAAATTCCTCTCAAAGGCATAGTGGTAAGAAGTTCATCTAAATATAAAAGTCCATGTTTGAATTTGACGTTGAGTAAAGATATTGCTATGGAAATCAAGTAAGACAGACACAAAGCATAGCAACATGTTGATGTAAGCTAGCAACGGATGTAGATGTAATTAAACTCACAGTAGAGTGGCATCTCTTATAGGAAGTGGTCACACATTTCACCTCTTTCACTGTTCACACTATCTTGATTACAGGGTGATTATATTCACATAATTGTGAAACTGCTGTCACTTGTGTAATCTACCACATCAAACACTAATATCTTTAGTTTATGTCTATAGTATATAGCCAACAACTTATGCTTTGCATAGTAGGAAGTACTTGCAAAAATAAGTATTTGTCAGCCAAAATTAGAGCGCCACATCTCAAAATATTTTTGACTCAGTGAGTAGAAATTTTCATTTGTAAATAAGGACCAAGAGTCCATACACATTCATTCTCTTTCTTGTAATATGATTTCAACAGTCTGATAAGTTATAAACTTACATATTTATGCTTTGGTAATTTGAAACATATATATTTCTGTTTACCCCAGATTGAAGAGAGTCAACAGGAGAGAGCTTCACCATATTGTTTTACCATATATGGAGGCAGTAAAACCTTAGTATTGGCAGCTAGCTCAGAGGAAGAGAAAGAAAAATGGATGGCAGTAAGTGTTAAGGATTTCTTCCTCAAACTTTAGGCTAATTATCATTAGCTGTGTACAACAAGTTCTGGATTGCATGGATTGACCAAAAACAAAACTGAAGACTCATTCATATAACAAAGCTTATTGTGTAGTCTAACAATGCAATGTCACTTTAAAGAACAATACTGTTGATTTTTGCATGTTATAAATTTGATTGATTGATTGATTAATCATGTGATTGTACTTTTCAGGACATCAAAACTGCTATGGCCATGGCACAGAAACAAAACAAATCAATGGAATCTATTGGCTCATCGGAAGCCTCCTTTGACGCCGATAATACTCTTGAAGAGTCAGAAGAAGACATTACATCACCAAGAGGCTCTCTGGAACGACAGACACACCACAGAGCCAACACAACCATGCATGTATGCTGGCACAGGAATACGAGTGTCAGCATGACAGACCATGCAAGGGGAGTAGAGGTAGGTACTGATTGGATCAGCCGTGTCAGGTGATGTCTTTTTGGATGTCATGTGATAAAAAAGGTCAATTCTGATTGGTTAAGTCAGTGCTATTTGATAACCATTTGGGTATCATTGAAAAGGGAATTCCTTATTGGTTAAATCATGGTCATGTGATGACCTTGTGGGTATCATGTGATGAGACAGTTAATTCCTGATTGGTTAAGTTATTGTGATGCTACATGTAAGTGATGCATACACTCAGCAAGTTTCGATTTTCCTGACATAAAATACTAACTTTGTATTGTTATAACTAGGGCATGATTATAAAATTGCGTTTTCAGATTCAACTCATGAATATTTATATCAGCTCTGAAATTTGTAGTACATTTAATCATTTTAAGAATCAGCCCTGGATATTTGTTATTAGCTCTAATTCATATTACAATTAAATCTTCTCAGAATCAACTTTCGATATCACCCTGGTAGTTGAGCTTTTGGTTTTCTAAGATAGACACAAACTAAAAACTATTGTTGCAACATGTTGATACAACAGTGATAGGCTATTGAATGGATGTTGGTTTAATTATAGTCTCAGTAGGGAGGTGTCTCTGAAAACTAGTTTATTTTGAGTTCCATGAATTTGCAATGCTGGTTTGGGGCTTCCGATTTTTACACTATCTTGATCACAGGGTGATTAGAATCACACAACAGCGGAACTGCTATCACCCACTTGTGTAATCTACCACATTGAAGAACAATAGATTTAGTGTGTGCCTATTGTAGTAAACAGAAGAAGTCTTGATTACCAGAGCTGTATTTGTTATTTGCTCTAATTCATATTATAAATAAACCATTTCAGAATCAACTCAGTGGATATTTGTTACGGAAGTTTAAGAATAGCAATGGTTGGCAGAAACTCTGGGTTGTCTTTACCAACTTTTGTTTATTCTTCTACAAGACATACCAGGTGAGTGTTCTTCAAGATGTCTCTTCTGTGGTATCCTCAGACCAAGATGGTGGTTCTGTATTTTGTTCTATTTCAGTGGCGTGTAACCATGTGATTGAAAGCTGTCAATGTCTAGTTTAATGAATATTATACTAGTAAAATAATAATGTAGATTTCATCATACCCATTTTACTGTACTCTATTTCTGTATGTATCATGGTGCCCAAATAGTTGAGTGGAAAAATATTTTTATCACATTGACTCCTGTGTACCAATAGCCACGATTATATTGTACAATAATGTTTTGATTCCCGCTTATTGCAATACTGGTAAATACCAGTAAGGTGATCTATTTTCAAACTGATTTATTTTGGCACAAGTCAGCTAAATAATCTAAACCAGTTAAAATCAGTACATAGTGAAAAAATGCAGTCCCAATTTGTTCAAAATTAATCATTGTCTCTGGTTAGTCCTAGTGGTTTACCACTTTCCTAGATTGGTAGTCCAAGGCTGGTGACCAGTAGTCCCTTTTTCCTGAACTAAAAACGGAACTCCCATTGGAAATATTTGTCCTATCAAAATTACTTCAATCTGTATCTCTAAATCTGTTGACTTTTAAATTGTTTCACCGTCGGCAGCAGCCTCAATGGTCTAAGATCTGCAATTATGGTATCCCCATGACAAGAATTGGTATTCTGTGGATGTAAGACGACAATTAATTTTGAGCCCTGTCTCAGGGCAGTTGAACACAGTTTGAATTGTACACACACACACACACACACACACACACACACACACACACACACTTGAATACAATTGACTCTGCTTTGTTGTTTGTTGTAGGACGACTTTCCACTTGCCAGTCTACCTCTGTTAGGGTACACAGTGAGTGTACCATCTGAGAGGGACGGCATACAGAAAGACTATGTATTTAAACTACAATTCAAGACCCATGTCTATTTCTTTAGAGCTGAAAGTGAATATACTTTCGGCAGGTGAGTCATATTTAATTAATTGTTGAGAAAAAAAAGGATAAGAAGAGGGTGAACTTGTGAGACTGTAATTACTAATTTTTCCAAGAGAAGAAATACGCACTTTCATGTTGAAAATAACTAACAGGTAATGTCATTACTTTTAGCTAGATTGTATAATTCCGAGATTGTAGGGTTCCTGAGTTCTTTATTCCACATTTGTTATCCCAGATTTCCAATTCCCTACTTTTCAAAAAAAAATTTATCAAGTTTTTTTCTTTTTACCATGTGTACATGTAAGAGGTATGATGTCAAATGATTTTCCCTACACCCCAACCTGTCATGTAATTTCTCGGCATTTGTTCCTTATTTCATAATTTTGGTTATCTGAGTGTTCAGTATCTACAGTATATAGACAGGATCAATTGATAGCATCTCAACTTTATGTCTAGCTCTCAATGAAATCTAGCCAATGTTTTATGATAGTGTTTTACTTTCTAGTCATTGACTATATTACTTTGCACTGATAGCGTTGTTTACAAATAAATTGCATGTACAGCCACCACTAGAAATTGAAACAGTATACACTTGATGTTACCTCTACGACTGATTGTCGCAAACAGTGGAGTTACTTTACATGAGTGTTCCAGGTTGTAATTAATTTAGTATTTGTTATTAATAGACATGATGAGTTAATGTCAGTTGTAAAAGCAGAACTTCGACATCGTATTTTGACTTAATGAAAATTGAAAATCATCACCCTTCCTGTTTTGTCCTTTACAGATGGATGGAAGTCCTTGGAAGTGCAACATACAGTTCAAAGTTTACCCAAGAATAAGAAAAGATTAAAAAAAGCAAGAAAAACACCACGTTTGACAGTATTAAGAAATAAGATATACTACAACAATAAACTCTAAGTTTGCCACATGGAGGCTAGTCCTGCCCGGATGGAGAGCAAGCAGAGGAAAACTGAAAAAAACTTACAAAGGAACTAATTTATCTGAAGCTATGGGATCGGCACAACAACTAACAAGTGTCCAAGGCAATATTAAAGCTTTGCAGAAGAGGTGTCATCAAGAAATAGTACCGTTTCAATAAAGATGTCATCAAAAATCGTAAAAAATGTGAGATTTGATTTTTAAAAAATTGAAAAAATGCAGAAAATTGCAGATGAGATGTGATTCGGGAACATTTTAAATGCATAGAAGATTTGCTTAAAGAAAAGAATCATAAAGAAATTGTTAAAATGTAGAGGGAACTCTTTAAAAAAAAATGGTAAAGTGCAAAAGAAAATTAATCAAAAAATAAATCTCACAGTAATGTAAAAAAAATTGTAAAAATACTCAAGAAATTGTAAACGAGAAAAAGAAATGGCGTCGACATTTGAAACTAAAATCTTAGACATCCAGCTACAGAATAGTGTCGAGTAGACCCATAAAAATGTGATCTTTGTCGTACTGAATGTTATTTAGTCTGTGAGGTACGTTGTGATAGAGCGCCCTCACACATCCGTTAATAAATGGAGTAGGCCTGTGAGGGCGCAGTGACATGATGTATCTTACAGTCTAGATATTATCCAGAAAAGAAGACTATATTAAGACTTTATAGATGCTTATACACAGCTGTGACACATTGTATACCGTGGTAGTCTAAGCTAACCAGACTCTCTTCTTGACTTCTGCCGCTGCCACAGAATCTGGGAGATTGCTGCGCAAGTGTTTCGGTAATTATCACTGGTGTCATCAGTTTCTCATTGGATGAAAATGATTCCCAATTTTCATTTTCATCAATTCTGTATATATTTCATGGAAATCGTGGACTTAATTTTTTTGAAAATTGTCTTTGTTAGAAGATTAACTAAAATCCTTTAAGAAAGAGTTGCCACTGTGTGATTTTCCTACTGAGGTCATTGGGTAGGTCAACCTCTCTGAGCAGGAGTCATGTTTGTAGCATTCTCCCAGAGTCTGTGACGGTGGTGGAAGTTTAGAGGAGTCTGAGAGACTTATGCTGTGGTTGCCATTTATATGAACGTCTATGTGCTTTCCAAATAGAAAACAAATGTTTTGATTTCTCAAACAACCAAGAAGTATGATATCCAGAAAAAAGGTGGTTTTTTTGTCTGTTAGAGTGGACCTTTCATTTCTTTGTTTCTCATCACAGCCCCCTCAAAATATTTACCGCACAGTTGGATAATCAAAAATGATATCTTACGAATGATGACTTACAAATTGACAATGAAAGTCTTAAGGTTACTCATTCTGACAAGCCAGAGCACATATATATTTGCTGAAGCAATGACATAAGTACTGTTAGCGGGTACGTTTTGGATGGTGTTGTAAACAGGCCTGTGGTTTACGATGTTGAGATTACTGTGATCCATTTGTTTTATAAAGGTCCTGAATTTCAGCAACAAGATACGACAACTTTCGCCAAGCTATAATGTGCCTCTTGTGTTGTCGACATCTTACCATCAGTGATGTTTCTATTCTGATCTGGCCGTAGAGGGCACTGTTTGAATAATAAATATTTTGGCCAGATTCAAGAGGTGTTGTATGAGAAACAGACAAATTAATATGGCCATCCATAGTTTGTCAATCACTCGTAGTAGGAGTTTAGTTATGTGGTCTGTAAACACAAGCTGCAAGTGATATCAAACAAAATCAGTGTCAAACATGTTCATACAATGTTATCGTCAAACATTTGGTCCCTGTTGACTTTCAAAATTTCTTTGAGCTTTTGTATCCACTGCCATCACCCCCTAGTAGTGTAACTTTTGCCAATGTGCATTTGTGCAAAGTCTGATAGAAAAAGATTACATATTTAGAAGCAGTTGAATCAATTATGTCATTTATGTCACTCTGTATAGTGCCGGGTTTTTTTTGGTCAAGTTTCATTTGTGAAAAGACCACTAGAATTTACTAGCTCATGAACCCCAAGTCAGTTATCATACCTTGCTGGGTTCATGAAAAATGAGTCTGCCAAAAATTTGATCAATTCATTTATGAAATTTCAATGTTTGAAGTGTAAATAATACAATTGACAGTGCAACTCTTTGTTTTCATTGTTGTTACCATGGTGACTACTCATTTGTAACCATGGAGAGTCACATTTTGCTGCATCATAGTATATCAATGCTTCCTTTTAACTCAAGAAATTTAGTTGACAGTCTTTTAAAATGTGACATTTCTGTTTCAGTTGATCATGAGCTGAAAACTTAGGATCATGGAACAAACCGTAATTGTGTTGTCATTGCTTATTGGCTAATTGTATAGTAAATTACAGCTCATTGTCCAATAAAAAGCTGGGTTTTATAATTCTTTGTTTGGTGATTTGTCAAATGAACTTAAATGTCATCAGATGAATTTGATTTAAAAATTTCAAAGTAAAATTATTTTCATGATGCTTGGGACTGGTCAAATCAAACTGTTCACCAGATGGTGCATAGATGAAAATGTTAGTCAGTTTATCAAAACTTCACCAGGTGGAGTATAAATGAAAATGTCAGTCAGTTTTTCATGATTGGTTGAATGAAATTGTTCACCAGGTGGAGCATAGATGAAAATGTCAGTCAGGTTTATCATGATTGGTCAAATCAAATTGTTCACCAGGTGGAGCATAGATGGAAATGTCAGTCACGTTTATCATGATTGCTCAAATCAAACTTCACCAGGTGGAGCATCAACAATAATGTAAATCACTTTATACATGATTGGTCAAATGACATTGCTTTCCAGGTGAAGCATCAATAAAAAAAAAAGTCAGTCAGTTAAAGTGTTTTATCTGTGTGTGTGAATCTCTCAAAATACAGAGAGAAAAACTCATTACACAGCCTCTGTGATGTTGATTTAATTAAATAGTTGGCAACAATGTTTGCTGTAGTGTATAAATAGTAACTCTGTCTTTTGATACTATCATTAGAAATTGTTATTTTAATTTTTAAATTGTAATTAAATTGGAATTTCTCTCTGTAGAATAGCTTTTATTAGAAAACAAAACACACAAAAAAGAAGTAATGATGGAGTATTCGTTTGTATGGATGTATAATGTGTATGCATTCAGTGATTCAATGTAAATGGCAAAACAAAAGGGTGCACTTGTTTGTAAAATTAGAATGCAATTTCGGGAATGTAGCTAAATATTATTATTTCAAAATTTGGCAAACTAGAACACTGGGCCAAGCACGTGTTGTTGTTTACCAACATCCTGGTTTCAAAGTGAAGCAACAATGACGTTTCCTTCTGGGATGTTACAGTCCTGTGCCGAGGTTAATCAAATGGCTTTCTGTGTAGTCTGATGCAGAATTGTTGGTATTGTCCAGTGTTTGACTGTCTCGCATCAACCATGTGTGTAGTTTTATTTAGTATGCTGTGCTGTAAGTTGAAATGGGGAATCTCAGAAAGCTGGTTTAGATAATTTGTGAACATTTTGCCCCCAAACTTTTGCCATGTGTGGAAATTTTGCCAAAAATGGAAATTGTTGACAATTCTGCCCAACAAATATTAAAGACTGTGTTAGACACGGTATGGAAAAACTGGGACAAGACTTGCTAGTTTCTCAGTGCCAGAAGACTTGCATTTTCAATAGCGTCAATGGAAAGATTACAAATGTGGGTATAGTCGTACATTCAGACGAACTACGACATTTCAGAAGATACTGAATGTGTTGGTTCTAGGGTATACTGTACAACAAAGGAAGTACTGAGCATCATAACATATACAGGAGAAATAAAGCTGCCTTGGTGTTTCACTCGTGGGACATGTTTTTTAAGAGTTCAATTCTAGACTAACAATAACAGAGACACCACACACAGCAGTATCCTTTACCCAATCACATTGAACAGTGATAAACATTGCTATTCTTTCACGGTGCAGTAAAAAGAGGCTTCTAATGAAAACATTACACATAGACTTGGTGATTTTAATGGGTTCAATTGTATACTTTCCACTTGATAATCAACATGGTAAATTGTCTATTTCTACATCCACACTGTGTGTGTGGCATCTCTGTAATTGTTTGTTTTGCATTTGAAGTCGTCTGTGGGTGTATAGATATCACCGTGTCTCATGAATGAAACACCAAGGCATCTTCATTTCTCCTGTAAAACATACTGTTCAACATGCATTTTTATCCAAGATTACATTACTACCTCTCCAGTCAGCCATTACTGTCATTCAAAATCTTATCAGCAATCAATGTCTGTAAAAAAGCAAATCTGAATCTTTATTTGGCCTGTTTGGCAAAAAGGATAACCAAAATGTAGTTTAATAATTGCTTCTCTCCAACAACAAGAAAACATATCCCTTGACTATATCTGCAGATTTAATACAAAAGTACTGATTGCTTAGTACATATTGATGTGCAGTGTATCGTTGAACTGACGAAAGTCTTTTTTCTTTTTGGCAAAGTAACACCTCCACAAATATCAACCAACTTGTTTTCTGGAGTTTTGAGCTCTAGGGAATATTGTGTTTAATAATTATCAATTTGCCCGTATTTGTATTTTAAGTACATTACTTTATGTAATAGTGTAATAACTAAGTGGAATGTATCGTGATTTGGGAGAAAAGTTGAGAATTTAGTTGGAAGAGGTTAAACTCACTAGACTAAGATAAATATATCTTGTTACTCCGCCCTGAAAGGAGTTGACCGATATATGAGGGCGTCCCATCACGACATACCTTACACACTAATTAAAACACTTGCCTCTTAAAAAACAAACATGGGTTTGATTAGTTTTCCACACTGTAAGTCACATATGTTGTCCAGTTTGACTTTTCCAACTAACACAGGTTTTTCACCTTGCACTCTGTTTCCTCCCACATTAAACCATTAAATCCATGAGAGGGCATGCTTCGTAAAAGTGGCTGTGGTTTACGACGGTGTAAGAGGGACCCCTTTGGAGCATGTTAATACAAATTTATTTCTGAAGGTCTTCTAATAATGAAATTCTATACAGATGATAAAACTGAGAGCAGACCTTATTGTTGCCTATTACGTTCCTCTACTCCCTAGGAAATACTTAAAAATTTATTCAGCTCTTTATCTTTGTTTCCACAGATATATAGTCTTGGTTACCCAGCCTCTCATTGTTGGAGGCTATACCTGACTCCTGCTTGGCAGGTGAAGCCTCAACAACAGGAGGCTGGGTAACAAAGACTGTCCACAAATTCTACAAATTAAAACACTCCTGGCCACTTGAATCCAAACACAGCAATTATTAACCTGTACTGGGCAGGAAGAAAAAGGAAAAGTATTTTGTACAATTGATACATAGTAATTTCTGACAATTAATATCTTAAACTTAAAAGTGAACATAAGCATACTTTTCAAATCAGTTCTCCGATATTAGCCCTTAAAATATCATATTTTGGTCCGCCGAGGTGGAGTACAGAAAAACATGTTCGGGAGTCATGATTTAACCTCTTCCAACATAATTTTGTGACCATTCCTTTTCTACTTGCAGCATGGGAAGTTGTGGATTTTATTGTGAGTTCTTGCAAGTAAATGGCGTGGGAAAGGGGAAGAAAGTGATTTTTATTTAGCAGCGCATTGTAGAGCTTTTCTTTTATACGATAAAGTGTTATTTATTGTAAAGCTTGTGTTTTACACGTTATTTTAGTATTAAGCACTAGTAGTCTACCCTCTGGATACTTTGATAATGGTTTAACCCTATTGTTTATAACAAAATATAAGCAGAAACCATGATAATAGAGGGAGTATTGAATCAACAATGAGGGACGTCAGCATTTAGTAAGAGCTTGACATTTCTCTCATCTGAATGTTTCAGGCAATTTTAATTTTCTGTTGAGTATTTATATTTTTTGCCTTCTGTGAAAAAAAAGGCAAATATAACGTTAAGTTTTGTGCTTTTATTAAGTTGCATTTGAATAACTTTTGTTTTAATCACTATTTTAACCTGTATTGTGGTTCATATTATATGATGTGGTAAGTTTTTGTATTTCGCAATTCAAATTAAAAAAAAAAACATCCACAAAAAATAGAGTTAACCCCAAAAAGTCACAGAACAGTACTGCAGCTTTATATTTTCGATGTGTGCTTTGTCGTTACTATGGCAAAGATTAGGTGAAAGGTCATTATAAAATACTACTCAGTCTTTTGAATAAATTAGTGTACATGTAAATGAGATGACCCCTGACCTCTCAGTTCCAACCAATTATATCAATGCTTTGTGTGTCTACTCTATGCATATACGTATATTTGAAATTTTGGAATATCAATTAATGTAGAAACTGTATTTGAGAAATCAAATCATGTCTTCCATTTTGTAGCCTGTATCATAAAAATATGACTGTGTCCCTTCTTTGTCACTACAATATGCTAGCTTTTGATGCCCTGGGAGCAATCGTCCTTTGCTATGTAAACGAAATAGTATCTCTTGGGATATGGACCTTTTCTCAACAAAATAAAAGGCATACAACTTTTTTTTCTCTGTGTATTTTTTCAGAGTTACATGCTTCACATTATTGTTGCTCGATATGCAGTTCAAACTGTGATGGCAGAAGTTGTCACTTTCGTCTTCGGATATTAATAGAAAATAAACAAACAGTCTTTCTGTTCACAAGTTAGGAGTGATTGTGTTTGTGTTTATAGTAGTAACAGTATGATACATACAATTCTCTGTACCTGAAATAGAATTTGACCATTTGGTGCATCATAAAAATTAAGAAAATTCAGTTTCTTGGTCGACACCATGAATTCCGCTCCATGCGCTTCACATGCATACTATAGGTGCACAAGTTGACCCTCTAGCATGAAGTAAAAGAGCTATTGCAGGTACCGAGAATATGGTGCATGTTTTTACTCCAATTGCAACTGCAATGTGTGAACAATTATGTACAATATATGGAAAAGGAAGTATATGCTGACCCGAGTCACCGTGAGTTCATATTGTGACCAAAAATACATGTGTATCATATTTGCTGCCACTTGTAACACGGTTAATCCATTTTTTGTTGTAACTTTGAGATAATGATATTGATTGCTTCAAAAAATCCTTGAAGAAGTTCTCAAATTATGAATTGTTTAAACGTACAAAATATGATACATGTAGATCCTCTGACTACATACAACTTACTCTATACGGGGTCAAAGGTCACAGCAAGCGCCCTCACAGTCTGTAAATCGTAAATTGCACCATGCTTGCAAAGATGTGAAACGAAAGGTTTCGTATGTTCTGAACGACCCAGCCAGTTGTCACGATTCGGCAGGGAAAATCCTAAGACCTATCCACTCTAGCCATAAATGGTAAGATTTGTGAGCATTTAAACACGGATCTGAATCGTCTGAAGCGAGAACTGTAACGTAGACACTAACAGTGTAAGCGAGCTACACAGCCGACAGACAAACATGGCGGAAGTGAAGCAAGAAGCGACAGATGCTGTCGATTTGGAAAACAGAATACTTGAGTTATGTCAACAGAACCCTAAAGGTATCGGAGACGCTAAAATCCAAGACGACATGCCTCACATTGATGTGAGACAACGGGTCACCGCCATCAACAGACTTCTTTCTACAGGTCGAATCGACTTGCTCAAAACCTCTGCTGGGTTGCTGTACAGGCTGAAAGATGCACAGGCACCCATCAAAGTCAGGGGCTCGGATAACCAAGAGAAACTCATCTACCAGATAATCGAAGAAGCCGGAAACAAGGGAATCTGGATACGAGATATCAGATACAAAAGTAACTTACTTCTCACCCAAGTTAGCAAAATACTGAAAAATTTGGAGAGCAAGAAATTGATCAAAGCCATCAAATCGGTCGGTGCATCTAAGAAAAAGGTGTACATGCTTTATAATGTAGAGCCTGATAGATCAGTTACTGGTGGAGCTTGGTACAGTGATCAAGATTTCGAGTCAGAATTTGTGGAAGTTTTGAACCAACAGTGTTTTAAGTTTCTACAACAGAAAGCGACTCTTGCAGCAACGACAAAACAGGACCCACTAGCCGTGAGAAATGCATCCTACGCGTCGTCTAATGATGTATGGAAGTATATCTCAGAACTAGGAATAAGTAAAGTTGCCCTGTCAACGGAAGACATCGAGACTATATTAGATACTCTCATTTATGATGGTAAAGTTGAAGTGACAGTCGTAGCCTGTCAAAGTAGTAGTTCTAGTAGTCGAGAGGGACAAATGAAACTGTACAGGTCTGTGGGAGCTCTTGTTACACCCACTGGACTTACCAGAATGCCGTGTGGGGTTTGCCCTGTGTTTGACCAATGTCATGTTGGTGGTACAATATCTCCATCAACATGTGTTTATATGGCAGAATGGTTAGAATACTAATAATTATATGTGTCAAGTTGAACAAAAAATATGGAATATATACTCTGGACAGTGGTATATTCTACATTATGCAACGTGTGTCTATGTCACCACAATGCGTGTCTACGTCACTGGTTCTGCTGTGTTCAAAATATGAGTCCAAACGTTCAAAATTGTCAGTACTTTCTCCAAATTTTCTTTTATATTACTAGCTCTCACTGGTATAATTATGTTATTCTTCTTTTCCTCCTTCAGACAAGAAATGCAATGTCAAACTGATACTGATAAAGCTCCCTTTTATGAAACGTTTTTATTTTCATATCATTGTCATAGTCCAATGATTTATGAGGGGTTTTAGAATAAAAAACAAACATATTTGCAATATTATATTCAGTGTGTTTGTTTGTTCCAGGAAGATGTACCATAATAGTGTGATGGATTCAGTCAACATGCTTAAAAATTACTTCCGGTTTTTCCCATTCTTGTCATAGTCTAATCTTAAAGGTACAGTCGTTGGTCTGTCTCCCCTCCACTGTCTATGGTTTATGTAACCACTGGCTACCCAAACATATTACATAAGCAGAAACAATGGTTGGGTCTTTCAGGCTGGTCGTCGCGACAGTACTGTCATGAGGTGTATATGTAGTGCAAAATTTGAGGCCAATGAATATTGTCTATTGATAATAAGTTGCTCATTATTTGAATACCAGAACAATGTATTGGTTTAATTGACTTACCCGAATATAGCTATTTATCTTACACTACTGCTAGGCATTTGATAAATTCTTTATTACTCAATATCACTTCTTTGTGCCGTTTTTGCAATTTGACACTCGTTTTACGACTCATGTCATTATGCAGAAATGGCACTTGTGTCGATATGCTGAACGAAGAGGTGATATCGTGTAATAACCTCATAGTATACTGCGGTAAGTGTAAGAATAGATAAACCATGGTTACAACATTTGTGTTTCTTGTGGTACAACTGATGTTCAATAGGGAACTTGCAAACCCGCCATGTTGAATGTTGCATCATGGGAAATGTGATAATAAATACTAATCAATTAGTATTGTAAACAATATTGTTACATTGTTTGTACTGTAATCACAAATATTCAATTCACAGTCACCCTGACTAGTGTGGGAAGTTTATTTTATCAGTAGCTCCAGATTAGGTATTACCATGATTACAATAACGACAGATAATCCCATAGTCCTTTGCATCTGAGCATGCTCAGTCTGCAGATTGCAAGTTCCCTATTTGCAACTGACTGAAAGCGTTGATGGGAAACTGCTACATTGTGTAATTATCAGCATACTTTGTCATATCAAATCAATACTTTCCCCAACTGTAACCAACTGAGCATAAATTTGAAAGTCCTTACAGCAAGTAACTAACAAAGTGTTTTTCTGTCTCCTTGTACATATCAAATCACGATCAATCAAGAATTCAAAACATCTGTTGAATGGCACTGAAAGTCCACACCAGTGTGCCCCCTATGCCAATTTGATGCACCACTGATGCACACAATGCTAGTGACACACGAAAATGTGGTGTTCCCCTATCTCTTACTATGTGGTGATGCTCAAGAATTGTCAGTTTTTATCATTTTGACTCACAACAAAATTTGGCTATCATTAGAGGGCACACTGGTCCAAACCATGCCTCACCATGCAATTATCATGACTACATATTGCCAAGAATAAAGTCGTGTGGGGGTATTTGCCTATCGTCTATCCCTACACCTGGAATTTTGCTTGTAATCCTGTATTTAATAAAGTATTCAGCCAGAAAGGAGGAGGTTTAAATTCTTATTTGGTTTTAAATTTTCGAGCCGAGAGGACATTATGAATATTAATGAGCCCATCTCAGTGGACAAGATCAGTAAATCAGAGAGATGTAGATTTCATGACGGACATAAAATCAGCCAATCACAAAGAATATCACTACAGAAAATAATAATCAAATTTGAGGTTTGAATACATGGCTGTTACACAAAAATGCCATGTGTTGGGGAAAGGTGATATAAAAAAATACCTGCATGACTGGGTTCAAGGTTTGTTAAGGACATGTAGGTAGACATTGACTCATCTTGGTGTCTCAGTCTGTATAATTACATTACTTAACAGAAAGTAAGCGTAAGAACTGCCTGGCCTGATATCCAGCATGTGGGAAGGAAGGTGAACGAAGTCACTCTGTTCATTCACATATATTAGGTTTGCAAGGAACTTATAGTTACTGAGATGTTTATGAAATGACAATCAGTCCCTATACTAACAAAACATACAGGACTCTCGAAGTCATAATGAAAAAATGCAGTTTGTTGGCATCGTTCTTGTTATATCTGAAAACAAGAGAATGAATGATGATTCATCGTTGGTGGCGCTAGCTACATGACTAACATTTTGGGAGCTGTTGAGCCTGAATCTAACCATGCCTACTGTCTTAGGCCACTTTCCAGGAGCATGCAAAACTTGTGCTGGAATTATGATTTGCATAAAATGTGTGTTGCTGATAATTTAAACTTAAATCACATTTGAGTAACTGTAATTGTAACTGTAAAGTCATATTCTTTTTCCTACATCCAGAAGGAATGAAGTTGAACTGTTACCATGGTGATTTCCTCATTGGATATAATAATAATGTTGGTTTTTATATAGTGCTTTCATATTTTGTGCTCAAAGCAATTTACAATTATTAACTCAGGCATGGATCTATAGTGGCACAACAGCCCTTTATACAACACCCTGGGGAGCTTACAATCCATTGCAGTCTTTATAAGTGCATAGGATTTAAGTAGGTTAGTGTAGTTCCTATACGATACAAGTTATGATTACTACGATCATCTCCACTTGCTACATCTAGTCAAACATTTTATTGTTAATCTGGTTAAACCCCATGCTGGGTGAAGGGTAAATGGTGCATGTCGGTAGGAATCCATCACAAATTGACAGACATTTGTAAGTGGTTTACTCCCTTCAGACAATTGCTCAGTAATATTCAATCAATACAGTTGTACTTAACTAAAATCCTGTGGGGACGCGATAATATCGTTACTTTTATATGAACGCTGTTGGGTGTAGCACAGATTTCTGTGCTAGAGTAAAGACTTTTGACTAGGCGTAGTGAGTGTAGATGATCGTAGTAACCGTAACACATATAGTATAGGAACTAGACTACCAGTAAGTATAACGTTTCACTAATAATGTCATGATGGGAGAATGGTTAGAGTGGCCAGCTTGGAATATGTAGATTGCAGGTTTGAGCCCCATCGCTGCCATGTTTCTGAGTGGCTAAAGTCCTTGGGCAAGATTTGAACCAAAATTGTGCCTTACTCAACCCAGCTCTATAAGTGGGGACCTGGTAGAATAGAGGTTGCAATGGGAAGGCTTCATGTAGGCATACCGGAGAGAGAAAAAGGAACAAAATGACAACAAGAAACGTGGAAATACTTCTATGTGGGAAATAACTAGTAGGACTTTTATTGTCAAAATTGTTACAAAGTTCATGATTCTATATTTTGTAATACCATGTCTAAATTTGTCTGTAAAGAGTCACCTACCTATCAAAGAGTTATCCCAGTATGTAAAGAGAAAATGAAAGAAAAATCATGTAATTTTACACCACTGGCAAAACAATATTCATAACTTTCTTGCACGTACATTTATTGATGCCGTATTATCAAGTTGTCTAAAATGTTTCCAGTATAAAATAATCCAAAATAGTTTTTTGTTGTTGTTTTTTTTGCAATTTGATAAATTGTTCACAACTTTGTTTGCCACAGGATGGAATTACATGCAATTGTTCATATTCTCTCTTGACTGTTTATACCTTAGCCCTAGAGGGGGGGCCATTGAAATGAAATAACCTCCATTTTACATTAGAAGACCCAGAGGGGGGTCAATAAATTGAAGTGACCTTCAATTCATAATTCAGAACTAGAGGGGGGTCATTGAAATGGTAAATTGGCAATTAATTTGGCATAGATGAGTATGCTTCAATACGCCAACTGTATTGCAATGTTTTCATTCACAGGTTTTAAATTGTGTAGTTCATTTAATAGTTGATTTGATTGCGAAGCAGATAATTTTTCCTTTTTTCAAAAACTGAGACCATTGGATGCTTATCCTCTCCCACGGCTTACTCTGTTCCAATCCAGCCATGAGCGAGTCACTTTATTTGCTGTGCCCGCCAGAGCCCCAACATGCGCGTAACAGTACTTATACATACAGACCAGGTTTGTAGCTGTTGTGAACCAAGAAACAAGCCTTGTCATTATATTTACTACTCTGGCAATCGATGTCTTGGTATACATTTTTGATGTCAATACAAATTGTAGAATAACAAAGCCATTCAAATAATAGCGCCCTCTAGCAAGACAGCGAAATAGCCCTTCCAGTTAAAGTGACAGCTACCACTAGAGGGTGCTGTTCAAGTAGCGTTGAGGCTGTTTGATCAAGATTTATCAATCACAGTAATGGCAAACAATGTAATAAAAGGGCAAGTTCGAAATAACAGAAAACATGACATGCATAAATGGATAATTTGTTGTTTTTAACTTCCGTTCGATGCTGTAAATATAATCGTTCAGAAAATTTGTGGAATTTTTACAAAATAAATAATCATGATTGTTTTGATTACAACCCCTTTCCACAAAAGAAATAAAAATAAAAATTGATCAAACATGCTCCCAGCCACCAGAGGGCGCCGTTTCAAATGTGCCATTTCAGCCTGTCAAGCATTAGACAAAACATACGACAGTGCACTTTTTCATTCTAACCGTTACATTACCTTATAGACTACTTAACTCAATGACCAAAAGTCATATTTCAAAAACGTATCGATTGTGTGAGGTAACTGCCTTAAATCATACAAATTATACTAAAACATCGAAAAAATGTCATCAAATGACCGTAACCCCTAGCAACATGTCTACAAAATCTTTATGCTGCATAGAAACCATGTAAATTGCAGTCTTCATAATTTTGACAGAAAAAAAAATGTTCTTGTATATTTTTATTTTAACATCTAAAACATTTGAGCAAGAAGCTAGGGGGTAGAGATGGAACATTTTCTACAACTTGAGGTGTCTTAAAACGACTGACTGGTAAAGAAAACAAAATAACCTCCATTTTACATCGGAAGTTCTAGAGGGGGGGTCACTGAAATGAAGTGACTTGCATTAGTAAGAAGCTATGGGGTAGAGATGGGGAAATTTTCTACAACTTGAGGGGTTTAAAAAAAAAAGACTTTGATAGCCAAAGTTTCACTGACAAGGAAATGTGTTGAGGAAGAATGAATAAATGTAATCTTGTTAGAGTTCCACAAAAAATTGGACCGAAAAATATACTACAAAAACAGACCTAATAGAAATACCACGGTCAAATTGTTTTTCTCCCCATTGTGGCTATTATACAGACTGTTAGACACTGTATGTCTTCATCAAATTTTCACACCTATTAAAAGTTTAAATAAAAGTTTTGTGTAAATAGTTTGAACATGTGCAGTATTTTGACACATAGAAATAAAATTAAAAATAGTTGGCATAATTTGGGTAACTTGCTCCCCCCCCCCCAAAAAAAAAAAATCAAAAAATCATAAATATTAATATTGTGACCATTTGTTAGAGTTGAAATATTAAAATTGACACAAAACAGGTTAAGTTAGTATATTTTAGGCAAAAAATAAAAAAAAATGTTTGTTTCCGATAACATGATTTCAGAAAATAGGGTAGGTAGGTCAGGAGTTTATTTTATTTTACATTTTGTTTTTTTTAATTACTTCCACCCAAAGACAAGATACTTGTTGGTCACAATACTTCCATAACAGTTGATGAGGTGTAAAAGAAGTAAATAAAGACAATTATGTGATTCAGAAGTAGACAAACACAATATGCAGACTGTGCTGTTATCGGCTGAAATGACATCGTTTCTCTCTGGAATGTGATTTAAAAAAAAAAGTAAGCAAAGATACTTTGGCAAAATAATCTACAGGTAAATAGAAGTAAATTGTCATAATTTTACCTTTTTTACATGTAAAAAATATTTAGGGTCAGTTGAGTTATCGGAAACACACTTATTTTTTTTTCTCTATAAATTTTGGCCTTATAACAAAATGAGCAGCAATAAAAATTCTAACCCCGGCTTAAATTATACAGACAGTGAATATTACTGCACTAATTCAGGCAGAATTGATTGTTCATGATACATTTTTTGAAATGTTAGTCTGTTTTTTTACTTGAATGAGTTATTTGAGACATCACAACAAAAAATTCTGAATGTTATTTTCTTGTATCATTCTTACATTAATACCAGCCTTTAAATGAGAAATAAAAATATTGTCAAAAATTCTTATTGAAAAAATTTTAAATTTCAATTTTCTGTTCGCATTTGTTTCTGACATTTTTTCAGTTTGTTTGATTTTTTCAGTGTGTGGGCGTGTGTACATGTATGTGTGTGTGTGTGTGTGTGTGTGTGTGTTGGGCATGTGGTGAGTGTGTGCAACATTTCAGTCAAATCATGTGACAAATTTGTTAGCAGAATTCCTCTGTGGACAACAGCTAATAATTTGCACCGGAAGGGGAACCATCGATCGACCCCCCCCCCCCCCCCCCCCCCCCCCCCGAAACTCTTCACTTCGTATTACACTGTCTTGCTGTGCAAGCGTTCCTCTATAAATCCCAAAAGGCAGAGTGTGTAGTTTTGCATGGCATGGAAAATATTGCAGGCAGATCAGAGACTTGATGTTGTTATGACGACCAAAGGTACTCTATAAATACTAAATTCAAATCTCTCTACGACGATGTAACCTAGGACACTCCTGGCTAGTGTTTAGACCCTGTATTTACAGTGACAAGGTCAAAGTTCAAAGTTCAAAGCAGACTACAGGTTCAAAGTTCAAAGCTTGAATGATCACATCTGTAAAGCAGAAAATAGTGCCTGTCGTTGTGGTTCACCCAACTGTGTTAAGCATTCATCCCAAACGTTTCCAGTGCTCTGAAAGATACAAGATATTTCAATATTATTACTATGTTTGTGTCTAAATTTACATCTCTACTATGGCATCACAAAACAACTGAAAATGTAGGAGGGGGGCTCATGCTGCAGCTACAGTTATTCTATGGGAACAGGTGATCAAACTGATAAAGAGTTCTACTAGGTTGCATTTGATTATACCATATCAACTTGCCCAATAGTTCAGCCTGAGGTATTCCTGCTGCTTATACCAGGTAATACAGTTATTTCTGAGAAATAAATGACTTTCTGATTTAACGTAGAGATGACAGAACTGTTCTAACCTGTATCTGCTTGGCAATAGTAACCAGTCTTTGGGTGACTTCAACGTCGTCTCGCGTTGCGTCCTTTGTAAACACTTCAGCTATGATGGCAAGGATCCTTCCAATGTTCGAATTATTTGCACCAAGAATGTTGACATTATTTCTGGAAAAAAAAAACACACAGCAAAAAAGTGTATCGCCATTTCATACATTTGAAAATTGACAGTTGGTATAAACTGTAAACATAATACGGAGGTTTAGATACAACGTTAGAACGCATACGCATACGTATACAGGAGCATAGTATTATCGTGCAGGCCTATACGTACTTATGCGTACAAAGTTGTGCTTAGCTACGCATGCAGCACACAACGTGAAAGACAGTGGAATGTGTATGCATGCTTTGACATTTTCTGTCCAGAAGGCCAAACACAACACATGACTGTTTTCCAAAAATGTTGGTTTTTGGTCATTTTTCCTGCAACTACCAATGCGAAAACCAAACAATTAGTCTACTTATGTTTCTGAACTTTGATACGTACAATAACAAACTTTTTGCATAGATTTTTTTTTTAAATAGCTTTTTGCAATGTATTGAGGGACAAACACAGATTTGGTCTATCTTGTTTCACATTATATTTCAAGTCGGAAGCCATGGTAAAAAAAAAATGTTTTGTAAATTAAAAATCCAACCATATCAAATATGGCCACTTTACGAATCACTGTATGGTGGTAGTTGCAATTGTTTTGTTTTGGGCTATAACAATGAAATAACTATTTAACCCTTTCAGGACTAGAAACTTTCCCGCCAAAATTTTTGAACAAAAATTCTTGTTTCTCTGTAATTTTTGGAAAAAGATCAACTTTATTTTAGACCAGAATTCAAGAAATATTACTTCCCAATGAAGTAATATTCTTAAATTTTAGAAAATGTTCTTACAATCAAGTTTCTATTTATTCCAATGTCGTCTCTAGGAATGAAAGGGTTAATATTAACAAATTTGCAAAAACAAATTGCCTTACTCTTCGATGAGATCGCAGAAATAATTGTAAATATGAACACATTCCTCTTTATCTTCTGTGACTGGTAACCACATCAACCAATGGGGTAGGATTTCGTTTACATTGATGTTACCATGGTTATTCTTCATTATTTTGGTAACGGCTGAAATCGCATTTTCTGTAGCATTTACGTTTTCAACTTCCCTGGAAGCTGGATCTTGTATGATTCTTGTTAGGAACGTGATTGCCTCTGTTGGAATACAATACAGTACATTTTTTTAAATTACAGAATTGTAAAGATTAGCATATCACAACTTCTGTCATGTGCACATTCAACACCGATTTTCCTATGGCCAATGTTAATACAAATTACAACGTAAAAAGTCATGAATTACAACCATGGAAAATGTGCTGTCGGCAAACTTGGGTACACACAAGCTATATCTAATGAGGTAGACTACACAAGTGGGCAATAGCAGTGCCTTGATTATCTGGACATAATCATCATGTAACCAAGCTAGTGTAAACACTGAATGAGGTTGAATGTGACATGATATTAGAAAAGCTTGTCATCAGAAATGCTGTCCTACTGTGCGTGTACGTCCACTGGTACCGTATATCAACATGTCGCAGTATCCGTTTTAGTTTGTGTTAACTTCCCTGACAGTTGATTTGCTACAGTTGTAGTTTCCTGACAATTGATTTGCTATAGTTGTAGTTTCCACAGTTGATTTGCTACAGTTCAGTGTGCCCTCTAATGATCGCTAAATTTTGTTGTTGTGAGTCAAAATGAGAACTGGGATTTCTTGTGAGTTGCCACATAGTTACTGAGAGATCGGGGAATACAAATTTTTGTGCATCACTAGAAATTGTGTGCGTCAATGGCGCGTCAAATTGGATTAGAGGGCATACTGCTACAGTTGTAGTTTCCTGACAGTTGATTTGCTATAGTTGTAGTTTTCCAACAGTTGATTTGCTACAGTTGTAGTTTTCTGACAGTTGATTTGCCATAGCTGTAGTTTTCTGATGGTTCATCTTCCATTGTCATACTACACTTACCTAAGCTAGCGGGGGCATAGTCCTTGCCTCCATGCATCCCCATGACACCGCATCCATACGCTGCGGCTTGTCTAACCTCGGGTGTCTTATCACACACAAACTCAATCATCGGTCGGATAAAATACTCCTGGTATTTGAAGGATGCCTAAGACAAGAAAAAAAGTTAAATTTTATAGCCATTGCTGATCCTCTTTCTTTCAAAAAGAACAAGATACTGAAATTTTGAACTGTTTTTGAAAGAGTATTAGACATAAATTATTTGCCATTGGAGAATGCAGAAGGAAGTGTAATTTATGCAGGAAATGTGGCGGCCCCGTTCATGTCTATTTCTCATGATCAGACCTGCCTGCCCTTTCATGGATTGAGTCAGACCAATTTTTTAAATGACGCCCTCTATGGCCAGAGCTGAGAAAACATACTTTCACTGATTGTAAGATGACAACACCACAAGCAAGTATTTGGATGAAAATAATAGTTTATTGTCAAAATTTGACATCTTTAATTTATCAAGTGGTTCATAGTATCCTTCCAAACTTACTTGTCATTTCCAAGGTATCCAGACTGCTAAAAGTGTGAATATTAAAAGCACCGACGTGTACCCACATACTAAATTTTGTCCATTTTTTTTTGTTTTTAACCAACCAACCAACCAATCAACCAACCAACCAGCCAGCCAGTCAACCAACCAACCAACCAACCAACAGACCTATTATTTGTAAGCCTTTGTGATACAAAAGATAAAACAAAACAAAAAGTTTTCATTGTGATACTTACTGGGCCACAAAACTCCAGGAGATCATCAAATATGCAAATTGACCACTGACGGTCTGACCACGGTCTATCTGGTGCCTAGAGCAAAGTAAAACAATAAGATATAGTACAACTGTTAGTCTCAAAATGTGTTTAATTGTACAAAATGTAGGATATTGACAAAATTGTTCATTCAAATTTTTTAAAACAGAAAAGTGAGAAATTTTCTTTCTTGCTAAGTTAGAGGAAGAATATTAGCCCAAAATAAATCAATCCACAACATGAAGCCTTCACAATAGTGAGGAATTCACTTGGATAAGTGTAATTTCATTTATGCCAAATTTTTTGTTTCATGAAATAATTCATTTTGGGGTTGCCCATTTTGACATGTACAAGTATTGAAATAACCAATGGGGAAATTGTAGTGTGTAAAAATACAAAGCAATCACTGAAACCTCCACTTTGACTGTGATAGTGAACTTTGACCTAGTTCCCCAAATTCATTCTGCCACTAGAGGGCAGTGCTCATTTGAAAAGTGCTGGAAATTGAAGATCTGAGGTAGGACTACACATTCACAATTCTCAGTACCTGCAATAGAATTCAACCACACAGGTCTGGCATAAAAATAGCGACTATTCGATTGCTGGGTTGACACTATAACTTCTGCTACACGCACTACACATGCATTACTATAGGCACACGTGAGAATAGGTTGACCATCTTGTTCTGCTGACCTACAGCATGGGATAAGATGTTATTGCAGGTACCAAGAATTATGAATACAACAATACTGATATCACACTTAGAGGATTACTTACCAGTAACCGGACAAAATGTGGCAGCAGCTGATCAAAAAATGGCAGAACAGTCGCGTGGTATGTTCCGAACAATGCATGCATGACATCAGCTACTTTACTCAAAGTATAATTATCATCATCATCCTGGAAAAACGAGAATTTAATTTTTTTTAAAATATAATATAATATTGACTTAAGAGGTAAACTGCAAAAAAAATAATATCATATTCAAGAACATGTTGCCACAGCAACCTAGAAATGACTTATCATGAAGTCCATTATAATGTTTTTGCTAAGGTTGGGGAACCTTGGTAACTGAAACAGGGAGAGGGGTAAAAATGTCAGTGTTTCCCCATAGAATCTATGATAATTTTGTTTGGGAACCCAGGTAAAATGACATGGGAACCCCAGTAGATTTTACCTACTTACTGCCCTTAGCAAAAACACTGCATTAACACATTCGCTGTGATAAAACTCTAGTCAGATTTATTTCTACCTTG
This sequence comes from Glandiceps talaboti, assembly GCF_964340395.1. Taxonomy (NCBI): domain Eukaryota; kingdom Metazoa; phylum Hemichordata; class Enteropneusta; family Spengelidae; genus Glandiceps; species Glandiceps talaboti. Next base: position 14,367,738 of record NC_135559.1, read on the forward strand.
AGTACCTTTTGTATTGATTATTACTATCAACTTACATAATTTGGGGTGATAAAATAGCACTGCGGTAAACTTTTCAACTTTTTAAAAATTCTGTAAAGAAATCCTACTGCACTTGTGTTCAACCATTTCCAGCAATGGTTTATGGGAAACCTCTAGTGATGACAATATTTTTACCTTAATCTCTTTGTCTTGACTTGTTCATACCGAGGTGCTATTTTATCACCCAAAATCATACACATATGTAAGTTGATAGCAGTAATCAATCCGATTTCAATAAAAGCAGAAATAGGTCTGACTGGACTTTTCCTTTATGTTGATAGCAGTAATCAATACAAGTGTACTAAAGGTAGAAATAAGTCTGACTGGACCTCAACTTTATGTTGATAGCAGTAATCAATACAAGTGTACTAAAGGCAGAAATAAGTCTGACTGAACTTTTCCTTTAAGTTGATAGCAGTAATCAATACAAGTGTACTAAAGGCAGAAATAAGTCTGACTGGACTTTTCCTTTAAGTTGATAGCAGTAATCAATACAAGTGTACTAAAGGCAGAAATAAGTCTGACTGGACTTTAACTTTAACACTTGTATTTGCGATATCCTATCACATCAAATTAATTTGTATCATAATCTACGTTTGAGAATTCTGGTTTTCCATTGAACCTACCTCATCTTGTAAATTTTCTTCAACAACTTCGTCGTAATCTTCATCTTTCCGTTGTTCTACAAAGATAGACAAATGATCTTTAGTATTTCTTATTCTAAAAATACTGCAAACCTTATCACCTGTCATATATTTCACACTTAAGCCGATGATATGCAAAATACTTTACAAGCCTAGTTACTCATCTCATATTTCGCACTTTCAATCTTTACGATTGTGAAAGTACGGCAGCAGAGAACACTGCAAGCACTCATGCAAATACCCGAAGTACACCACACTTGCACTCATGCGTCATAGGGATCTGTCATATCATTTACAGTTCATATCTACTCACCTTGCCTTTCAGCATACCTCTTGAAGTGCTGGTCTAAGATATCTCCCATTATTTTGGCTAGACTGGTAAACTGGGCTTCATCAAGACATCCCATACCTAGGAATTCAACACACTGGACAAACAAAAAATTTGTGAAATCAGTTTTAACATGTTAGAGGCTGTTAACTGAATATGTTGGACAAACAAGTGTTTTGGAAACTAGCTCTGACCAGTTAGATCCGGTTTACTGAACACACTGGGAGAACACACAAACCCAAACAAAACCAGTTCTAACCAGTTAGACCCTGTTTACAGAACACACTGCAAGAGTAAACAAAATTGTGAAACCAGCTCTGACCAGTTAGAACCAGTTTATGGAACACAGTGGGAAATGTTCATTAGTTAACAGTACATGATGAAACCTGTTTATATCTTGTATGTTGACAGTGCTCACTTGACACAAACAAAGTCTGGTGGACACACAAGTTCTCTATAAAATTTATAGTTTTGGGCAACAGATTAAATGGTATAACCTATGACCCTTGATACGCTGCCCTCTGACCCTTCACTGACCTTTGCAAATGAGTCCATGTGTTGGTTGAGAACATCATTTTCTGGTTCAGTCTGTATAGCTTTTAATAATTCCGGTACGATATAATTCCACATCTGTGTCAAATACTCATCTCCTTTGATCTTGGCACATTCTAATAAAAATGGTAACGACTCGGCCGCTGATAATCTGACAAGTGGCATCAGTCAAGGAACTTACACTGTGACATATAATTAAAGTTTAAAATGTTTGCTCTTACTTTGTTCATGAAAACACCAACCTAATCTCAATTAAAGTTGAAGAAAAAGGATATCATCATGAAAGTAGAATTTTAACAGTGGTACCATCAGCTTCACCACTTGTTCTGTGTAATCTGCAAATGCTTCTTTCAGTTCCCTTGCATAGCATACCAACATCTGACATGCAGTGCTTTTGTCTTCCAATCCCGACGTCTTGATTCCAAAACTTTGCTGTTGTCAGGGAAAGAGAACAAATTAATTACTGTACAAAACTGGCGGCCATATTAGTTTTCCCATAATTCCTTTGAATGTCAAAGGTCATAAGTTTATATGTCATGGAAGTGTCATACATGATGTACTCAAATAACCATACCTATTAACATAAGTAAATTTGAGATGATTTGGTCGCTACAGAGTTAAGAAGGGCCTAAAATTGGTATACTTTCAAAAATAATTCACATAAACTGATAAACAATTACCTGGTCACCTAGATTTACAAATTGCCATCCTTCTTCTTCACTGATCTGTTTGGCATCTTCAGCTGCAAGAATAAATAAATAGAGAGAGAGAGAGAGAGAGAGAGAGAGAGATCAACGTTAGAGTTCATGATGTCTCTGCTAAGACAATGAACTTGTCCCCTAAAACAAAGTGAATGGGTTTGGTATTTATGTATCATGTAGAAAAATCAAAACTGGCAGCCATATTGGTTTTCCTATAATTCCTTTGAATGTCAAAGTTCACATTTTGTGTTCTGACATTTCCTGTAATACAGAAAAAACATGTTTCACACACCATTAGCATTTTGAATATCAAAAAATTGAAAAAAATTTTGTATATTTTTTTAAAATTTGGATGTAATTACAGGGGGAATATTAACGAAATTAGTACAAGACTTACTGTCCACAAGTGCAACTTCTGGTTTTATTGAAGCAGCTGTTAACAATGGACCCATCACAACTGGTAAATAAGCTTGGAACTCAGATCCTAATAATTTACACATTCTTGCCCAAGCTGAGATCATGAAGGAGATCTGGGGATCGTCATCTTCTAATTCATTGGTATCGGTTTGTGCTTTTAGTAATAACTGCATCACATCGTTGGCATCTTGACGGAACTAAAACAAAGTAGGTTGAGTTATTAGTTGCAGAGATAACTTGCATCTGAGTGCATCCATAATGGCTATTTTACAATGTAGTGCAATACTGAGAACATTATTGCACACCTGTATGCAAATGGTATGTAAATGGTATGCAAATGAGGGTGGTTTGTTCCCTACAGATGAAATTGTGATATCTCGTATGGTTTTTATGAAATGTTGCTACTTCAGATAGACATTGATAACAGAACACTGCAATGCGCGAGTGCCACTATGGGTACGTACTCCTGGACATTTACACTCATGTTTACTGCATCATAACAATATAAAACTCTAAGTTAATCAGGGAAATCACTCTTACCTTTTCTGTGCCAACAGCAAGACCAATCAAACTGATACACTCAATAGTCTTGCCTCTTAACACCCTAAATTCTTGCCTCGTTGCATTCTGCATGATATATTTCAGATTTGGCATAAACCTGTCGTAGTGACTGATAAACTTCTCCTCTGCAGTGTCAGCTACAGCTGCCAAGGTGGTCACCATCTGTTCCAACACTAACTTTGTACCCCTCTCAAGAAGCTGGAGAAAACAGTAAAGGACACAGTCACAAAATGCATGCCAAGTTACACAATGGGGAACTTGCAAACCCGCCATGTTGAATGTTGCATCATGGGAAATGTGATAATAAATACTAATCAATTAGTATTGTAAACAATACTGTTACATTGTTTATAACCACAAATAATCAATTCATAGTCACTCTGACCATTGTGGGAGGTTTATTTTATCGGTAGCTCCAGATTAGGTATTACGATAACCACAGATAATCCCATAGTCCTTTGCATCTGAGCATGCTCAGTCTGGATTGCAAGTTCCCTATTTGATGGTGGCTTGGTTTATTCTAATTACTCTTACCTCTTGCAGCTTGGCAGAAATGATTGCCTCTATTTTTTCCAGGATTCCGTCTAAGTAATGTGAGAGGAGTGTCTTTGGACAGTCTTCGCTGAAATTAACTAACGCTGCACCAGCATGAGCCTGTACTCTTGGATTAGCGTGGTCGTCAAGGGCAACCATCAAACCTGGTATGACCTGTCAAAACAAAGTGATATAATTGTCAAAATTTCATACTTTAAAGTTTTACTTTGTTCTATAATGTTTAAAATACTAGAAAAGTTTTGGTAAAATTTGGATATCTATCCATATCATTAATAAATGTTGTTCATTAACTTCAAATTTTGATGTCATGAGAACAGCCAAGATGCTGTAACTCAGCAAAATTGTTGGTCTGCACAGAAACCTGCTGGTCTTGGACCAGTATTCAAGCTTTCAGTTAACTAAGATAGACACAAACTAAATCTATTTTTCTTCAATGTGGTAGATTACACAAGTGGGTGATAGCAGTTCCTCTGTTGTGTGATTCTAATCACCCTGTAATCAACATAGTGTAAACATTGGAAGTCCCAAAACAATACACTGCAAGTTTATGGAACTCTAAATAAACTAGTTTTTAGAGATGCCTCCCTACTGAGACTATAATTAAACCAACATCCACTCAATAGCTTACAACTGTTGTATTAACATGTTGTGACAATAGTTTTAGTTTGTGTCTATTTTAGTAAACCGAAAGCTCAATTACCAGGGTAATAATTTCATACGTAGATGTCACACACAAGTAACCGTAAAGTAGTTTGCTTATGTTTATCCTTACCTCCACATAGTTAAAAACATAATTTTTTCCCAAAATATCAGTCATTACACTTATTTCTGGAACTGTATCTACAAGTTTTGCACACACTGATTCTTACCTTGTCATGGAATTTCTTTTCAAAGGACGGTGCAAAGTCAGTGGCCATCTGTCCCAGTGCATTACAGGCTGCATACCGTACTCTGGGATGTGGATCTTGAATGAATGGCAACACAGTATCTACAATACTGGGTAAAACTGCTTCCATGTATCTATGGCAACCTTCACCAATGGCTGATATGGCCATCAGGGCTGCATGCCTAAACCTCCAATCAGCTGTAAGGAGAGTGAATGATTTGGTCAGTTTGCATTGATCTAAGTGACTACGTAGAAAATAAATGACTAACTCCGATTCAAGACACAGTCCCCTCAAATACATTACGTCTATGTGACTGAACGTCGACGTGATTTTAAAAGAAATTAGTGGCAACGAAAAGTGTCTGTGATATATAAGAAAGGGCTTGGTTTTGATAATTGACCCTGAATATTGAAGTCAAGATCAAAGGTTAATGTATTCAAAGAAAGCTTATACCTGATAATATGGGGGTAGACATTTGAACGGAGTCTCTGTGTATTACAGTTTTTGAGTTATGTAGTGCATATAGATTCTTAACTATAAATATGGCTGCCATTCGTTTAAATTTGAATGCATCACAAAAACAACGTGACCTGCACATGTCCCATATGTGCCAGGGTTGAAAGAAACTGAGTATTGCATTCTGAGAAATTATTTATCACAGACGTATGCACGGACAGAAGGAGCTCATTGTACTAAAAACCTACACATATGTTGCCATGACAATCATGTGTACCTAAATTCAGCATATATATTGAAGGTTTCACAAACAGCAGTGAAAAGGTAATGCAAAAGAACCTTCCTGACCAAAATGATATCACTACCAAGTTTGAATTTCCCCAAAGAAATTCAATAGATAACAATCTGGCCCACCCTTAGTTCATGAAATATTAGTATATCCCTATTGTTTATACAAAAGACTGATCTATTTTTCAGACTCACTAGGGGGTGCTATGAGGGTAGTTTGGACTTACTATTTTGTAACATCTGTGGGATATTTGCAATGATGTGAGGCAGTATGGTTTTACCACCTATACCGATTGCAAACCTGTCAAGGGCACTTTCTCCAGCTATGGAGTTACTGTCGTTGTCATCATCTTCAAGTTCATCCGACATTGACCACTCTGGGTCATCTTCAAGGTCAACCATCATTGCCAACATTTGTGGAACTGAAAAATAAGACAGAATAGATTTATTTGTGAGTAGATGTCACTTATATCATATATTGGGAGTGACCTCCTCAAAATTCTATGAAAAATAATTTTGGGAAATTATAATAATCTTTATTTATACTGGATAGTGCTTAAGTATGTAAACACTAATCTTCCAAGAAGTCCAGTGAGGGCCATCCCTCATGGGTTCAGTGTTAATGCAGGAGGAAACCAGAGTACCTGGGGAAAACCTGTGTTGTATGGTAGTCAAACTGAACGACACTCTTCTTACTTACAGCGTGGTAAATTTAATCTAACCCTGTATGGTATGTTTATAATTGTTGAGTAGGCAAGATCCTCCTCCTAGCGAAAAAATCCTTGGCCTAGGGAGTCTTTTGCATTGAAAGTCTATGGCATCTTAAATGTTAACTATAAAAATGTTGTAGGCTGACAAAAGGAGAGCGCCACCAGTGTTGGATTATGATAGAAAATACATAGACCTTCACATACCAATCATAGGAACAAATTTAGATCCATGTTTTCTCAACATGGCTGGCGCTGTCTCTGAAATTGTCACAATGACCTCTAACCCCAACTGTCGCCATGTATCTGGTAAATCACTATCTGCAGTAATCTGGGAAAATAAAGAAAGAAAATCTATTTGAAAAATTCTGGAACAATGGAGGATAAAAGTGTGGCATAAAACATAGTTATTAACAGTAAGGTACTGGTCCAATGGACCAGACAAGGTAAAATTTGTGTGGTCCGCCCAAAAAAATCACTAGTCCCAGACCCAGGACCAGTGGATTTGTTCACCCTGGAACAACATATTCTTTGTATTTTGTTGTAATTAAATGATTATATCCCAACATCTTTCTACTTTCAGCCAGGAAAATATGAGTCACCTAAGAGGCTCAGCAGAGGCACTATCCTAGTATTGACAAAACCCCTTAGGTAGCTGATTATTTCCAATATGAATGAAGACAAATATTGGGCAATAATATAAAATACATGTACCTCCCTATAGCACAAATTATAGTTGGCCAATCCTTCGCTTCTTTTGACTCGGTAATACCAAGTTCTGGTTGGACAGTACAATATAGTTACTTTGGAACAATAGAATGGAAACGAATGCGATGTCTTGATCCGTCTACTATGGACCTTGATGACGCAATGATTTAACTATTCAGCGTTGCTGTCTCTTTCCCTCAAGTTCTGGTTGTTAATGTGTGCATGGGCAGCACTCTAAAAATCTAAAATCTAGTTAAGACTCCAACACCATACCTACCTTCAAAGTAAGTGTAATGACATTCTCGAGTTGACTTCTCAATAGTTTGGGTTGACTTTCCACGAGTTCTATGAGTGACTTCAATAGCGAATCATCATCCTGTATAGACACACTGTCAGCTACACCCTGTCAACAACAAAGCATTAAACATATTTCAAGTTTCCATAGTTACTAATCTTACATTGGTTGTCAGATAACATAACATAACATAGTTTCTTAATATCACAAATTCTCTTTTTATCAGATAAGTCAAACACACAGGGGGACTGATGGTTTAACATATTATCCTTGACACCTTGGTTTAACATGTTTTTGTTTTTTTGGAAACAGCTTTCTTCATGCAATTGCATGTAAGAATAGTATCAGTGTTTTTGCTATGGGTGGTAAATACGTAAATCTATTTGAGTTCCCCTGTCATTTTTAATGGGGTTCCCTACCAGTGTTTTTGCTATAGTTAAATCTAGTACTTGAGTTCCCCGGTTATTTTACCAGGGTTCCCTACCAGTGTTTTTGCTATGGGTGGTAAATAGTTAAAATCTACTATTTGAGTTCCCCGGTCATTTTACCAGGGTTCCCTACCAGTGGTTTTGCTATGGGTGGTAAATGGGTAAATCTACTTAAGTTCCACGGCCATTTTACCAGGGTTCCCTAATCCATTGTTTTGGAAGGGTTCTAAAAAAGGTAAACGCTACCTGTGTTCCCAAGTCACTTAACTGTGGTTCCAAAACAAAATTCTAGTACAACATATTGGAAACTGCCATTTTATCAAAATTTCTCTACTTTTGTCCGCGAGGTTCCCCAGATGTATACAAATACATACAAATTGTATCCTTTAGATTCAGCGTTAAATACACACACATTCACTTCATGCTTGTTTGTTTATTTGTACTCTTTACAGAATCAACTTTGATATGAAATTAAAACTAGTAAAGAAATGCGGAATTGAAAGTAAGGCTACTGTACATTCCTGATCTATTGTTGACATCAGTCACTTCTTGTCCAATGCTAGACTGTCAACAGTCGTTTTGACTTTTGTAATTTATCTCTGATACTATTTTTGCAGGTGAAAATAATAGAATTAAAACATGGTGTGCGCACGACGTTCCATGAAGTCAAGACGACTGTTCTAACCCACCATACTTTCATTTCTATGAATTATTCATGAGCACCCACCCTTATCTATTTGCATAACGAAATAAATGTAGTCCAATGCCTACTTGTGGACAATTAGGAATCCTTTTTTGTTATTTAAATTATTCATAATAGGGTGGATTGCTTAGGAACAATGGCACATTATAACACAAACTCAATAATTGAACTTCGCTTGGCATCAATGTGATTGCCAAGTTTTGTTTTTGCACTTCTAACCAAATTTTGAAAACTTTCACTTCTTCAATAACAGGTTCTGTATTTACGACCGAGATGTCTGAGATGTTGATAAATTGTTTAAAATTTACTTCTAATGTGATATACAGTGCTGTGTTTCTGGTTATATTTTGATGTGTTTATCATCATGTTTTTGACAGAACAAGGACCATAGTGGTGTGACTGATGGTTTACATCATATGTAAACGTGTCGATGTTGCACTTGTGAACGTTCGTGTTGCGGAGGGTTTTTGTCTTAAACGAATGATGTTCGTTTATTGAGCTTGTGTGACATTGTACAATCATCCCTTACAATGACTTTATACACCTAAAACTGCTGTGTACTAACCTGCAGTATACCAGGAAGTAACTCAATAAACATTTTAGTCATTGCTGAGTCTTTCTCTTGTGCCAACACAAATGCGATGGTGGCCTTGCCAGCTGCAATCCGAACCTATTCAGTAAAAAAAACACAAACAATTTATGGAATTTATCAATCAATCAATCAATCAATCAATCAATCAATCAGAAGTAATATTAATGAGAATAGACACAAAGTATTTTCATAACTGGGAATCGTCACTATTTATTTTTTCTATTTAAAAATGACATCTTTACCTGTGGACTTCCCTGGTCAGCCAAACACTGAGACAACATCTGTTTTATCACTTCCAAATAATGAGCTTGCTGGTTACCAAATATACCAGGAAAATTACTGAAAAGGAAAACAAAATTGATCATCTTGTAATTAATTTAGTTTAGAAGTAAGCAATGTTAGATTAACTCCTGTTCACTACTCAGTCACTAAAAACAAGTCTTTTGGTGAACATAAAGCAGGCAAATAATCAATGAAAACATTGTGTTATAAAAATGAAAGAAATCTGAGACAACTAGGTTTTGACGACACCACAAACGTGACTTACTAGAAAATGTGAAGGGCTGCTTCTTTCATTCCACATTCTGTTGATGTTGCACAGTCAAATAAAAATTTCAGAACTTCTGGCCACTGGTTATTACCATCATCATCTGTAGTAAAAAATAAATAAGTACACATAATAAGGCAATAATGAATACTTATGGACACCAGGTTCATACTTAGTAATGAAAATTTCTACTCACACAGCCAAAAAAATTACTTGGAAGTGAGACCTAAATTTTTGCTGACATCTTGCCAGCATCGTCAGGGGTACACTACAAATGTTTGTAACCTGTATCAATTAGAAAAGGGATGCCAAGACAACTTTTCTTTGTACTAATACTTACTACTCAGTCTGAGGGCTGATACAGGATTCCAAAACGACTTTTTTTTGAGGAAGTAATCCTACAGAATATGATGTGTGTCAAAGGATTTCAAGGGTATTTTTTGCAGTAGTAATTCTACAGGATCTGACGACTGAGAGTGGAACATCAAGGCAAGTTTTTTATAGTAGTAATTCTATAGGGTCTGACAGCTGAGAATGGAACATCAAGGCTAGTTTTTGCAGTAGTAATTCTACAGGGTCTAGTTGTTGAGAAGGGATTCCAAGAGGATTTTTAGTAGTAGTACATGTACTTCTGCAGGGTCTGATGGCTGACAAGGAATTCAAAGGTTAATTTTGTAGTTACGAATTCCTCAGGTTTAGATGACTAACAAGGAACACTATGGCTTTCTAAAATGACTACAGTATACTGCCCTCTGGTGTCAAAAACTTGATACTCACCAAGCAAATTTCGTGCCAACTCGGCTACAGCATCACAAATTTTCCTTCTGACGATCGGTACTTGTTCTTGTTGTATTCCTGTCAGCAGTTCTTGTTTGCATGCATTCTGACTCTCTGGTGGCATTGTAGGAAAGAATTCATCAAATGAAGCCCCTACCAGTCTACGAATCAACACGGCAGCCATCTGACGCACCTGAAACAATGATGTATAATGATGTAATTAGTAACAAGTCTTTGTAGAACACACAGTCCCCTCACATCCTGTGTGACTAATGGCTGAAATGAATCTTTTTTTGCTTATGGAGGTAAAGTCAGGGCTGAATATAAAAATACTAGTAAAAGAATTATATGAATATTAATGATTAATTTGCATAATTGATGACTTTTACTTTAGTAATAAGACTTTATCTTATGAATGCTTATAGAGGCAGATCAGTAAAGTGTCTTTTTTGTTCCTGTACTACTGCAAAAATAATAGATTTTTACACCAAAAAGTCAGTCAGTACAAGTGATATGTGCAGTAACATGATACATGTCCCTTGTTCTGTATCACCTTTTGTGCAAGATTTGACCTCAAATAGTTTGAATTTATACAACTTACCTCAACCAATGTTTCCTTGTTCTTAAGGGACTGTAAAAGGTAGCCTAATTTATTTGGAAATGGGAGGGCGCCATACGTTGTCTGGAAAGAGAGAAACATAGATATGGAAAATGAAGCAATTATATTAAACATGATATCAATTATCAGTCCAATTTATTTTCAATTTATGTAATTAATATAATTATGAGATCGTGTTAATAAAATTAGCTAACTTTGATATGGACACAAAGGCGAGCTACCGTGCAATACTCCCTTTCTATTTATTGTACAATGTAGACATTTAAAAAATGATTAACAGTATCATTTACATACAGAATGATAAATTAATAAATGTAAATTACTACTACTATGATAAACAGGCTAGCACCAAACTAAGGTAGATACAAAACAAACTGAAAAAGATTGCTGGAGCCATGTGGTAGATCGAACAAGTGGACGATAAGTGCTTTGGTTATTATATGTGAATATAACCACCCTGTAATCAAGATAGTGTAAACATTGACTGTGACTTGAGAAAAAACTGGCTAGTACAGATGTTACCCTAATGCAATTACACCAATGTCCATTTATAGCTTACATCAACATTCTGCAATAATGTTTTTAATTTGTGACTCTGTAAGCTTGCCAAAAATTGACTTGTCATCATCATAATAGAATAATTAATTGAGATATATGATTTTCATTCCTTCCAAGATATAGAAAATTCTACAGCCACGCATTGCTTAGTCTAGAAAATATGTGTGGGTTTGTTTTGCATGATCACTCTCTCCACGTATAGTCAAATGGATTTCTGTAGCATAACATTCCGTTCTTACCACTGAACAGCAGTAGTTTAATGCTATTGGAGTGTTGATATAAATGTAATGACATTATTGTGTCCTCATGTAACTTACTTTCAACCAGGATGTTGAGATTGTAGTAAAGTGAACGAAGCAACCAATTACAATTATCTGTTAGAGTGGTGAGGATTACTTTTTGGACATGTGCTGTTCACCCTTTCCCCAGCGGATTTACAAATGAAGCTAGATTTTTAACAAAATTTGTCCACTTGACTATATGTGGAGAGAGAGGTTGTAGAAAACGAACCCACATGTATAGTTTCTAGATTAACCCTTGCTATGTTCTGAAAGTCAGATAAGGATTATTAATATTTAACAACACTATCAAAAAAGTTGGCCCACAATGAGAATATTCCTCTCTAATATGCCTTTACTGATAAGGTAGTGGTATTCCAAGACCATGGGATTCAAACGTTGGGGTTTAACAAAACTAAATATAACTTTTCAATAAATACATTCTGCAAATAGGCAGACTGGAAATCACTTTGTATGCCCTCAGGATTTGTAATTAAATTAGAATCACAACAGCTAGCCTACAACTTTTGCAAGTTATAAAATATTACTTCTATCTTCTGTTATCTCTATGTTCTTGCAAAAAAACATATGACATCACTCAGTGGTTAATCTCTTTACACAGCCGGGCCCATAAGCTTATCACAAATAATGCAAGGTTTGTCCTAAGTACAAAACCTTGAAGATGATATCGAAAAGAAAATATTGCCAGTATTGGAACATCTGTCACAACAATATTACCACTGAAAAAGTCCTCTGGCATTATTATTTCTCTTCCCTTTTTTTTCAAACACATATCACACATTTTTTATAAGCCTTTTTCCATTTTTCCCCTCTAGTCTATGCCTCAAAGGGATTTGATGTACACAGAATCAGATTGTTATCTACTTCATGTATCAAAGACTGCATTATAAGTAGGATAAAAATGAATAAAAGTAAGGTCTAAAAAAAATTGTGTGGTTCTGATTACACTCAAGTAGGTAGATTTCGTGTGTGAGTGTCTAGTTCAGGTAGTTATTTTTCCGTTGTTTTCCATATGGATTCTGTATTATTAGTTTCTTCCCATCAGATGTACAGCCATTACAGATTGGAAGAACAGTTTTCTATTGTCTTTTTAAGTTGATGTCAGTTTCCGCATCCACTATTTCTTGCGAGACTTCATAATTATAGTGATTTTAATATTTTTTTCTTGAATATGTAAAAAAAAGTTTAGGGTTGGCAGTGAAAAAATACAAAATGTAGGGTGGGGGGGGGGGGGGGGTCGGTTAACCGGAACCAAATTTTTTTTTTGCCTAAGAACACTACAATAGAATACTTATCCAAACACAACTACTGTAAATTATAATGGAATATTGGCATCTAAAAAAGAATTTGAGATTCTTATCTATTTGCATTGTAACCATGGATATGAAAACAAAAAACCACAGAACTGTTGCTATGGTTACCAGGTCACAGTTCATCTATTTATAGATAATAATCACTGGAGCAAAAGGTGATCTGCTATCTCCTTTGATATTGCATACGTATTGACTTAGAACCATATGGAACTTTTTTCTCTAGTCTCTCTATCGTAAAACTGGTTTCTGAATTTCCTACATACATGTACCTGGTGATGCATAACTTTGAGATATATAAAAACGAGACATAATGACAATCTATATTAACATGATTATTGATAGATATGACCACAATGTGTGGCACAGTAATTTTTTTCTAATTATAGTAAAAAAATATAAAATCAATACTTGCACAAATGAATGACATTTATATGTTATTCCCCAAAATTTTTTCTTCATTCTGCCAAGGAAAATATGAGTGACCTACATGTTAGGAGGCTTTGTCACTATGAGTCGCTAGACGAGTATTTTCTGGCTGAATGAAGAAAAATATTTGAGAGTAACATTTTTATACCAGTGCCAGTAATATCAAAGAAAAATCTGGGAAAGCAATAGCAATTTTGAATGTTTTGACTCATATTTTGAATACAGTAGAAACAGTGACGTAGACACATGTTGTCGTGATGATTGCAATTCACTTTGCCCCAATTTCAACTCTTCTCACTGTTTCAAAATCATGTTGTCAAGCAATTTGCAAATCTTTGCAATATCATTTACATGTGCATGTAGTTTAGTTATAAATGACGTTACGATACTAAGACATAAAAAACACTGTACATCCGAAAATACTGATTTTTCAGTTTCATTCAATATCCTTCCCTTGGTTTGGTACGAAAACCTTTTATGAATACTGACAACTATAACAACAATCAGCCCAGAACTCCGATCCCCTCCTGACATTAGGTCGAAATGATCTGTCATCACAGTGACATACACGTTGTCATGACGTACAATGTAGAGAACAACCACACTACATGTATACATTAAGTATATTCCATATTCTCTAACTTGGCTCATGCATGGTATAATTTCTGTTGTACTTTTTTTATCTGTAAAACAGTAGTAACAGCGTAGACCTGTCCTTTTCACAAATATTTTTCCCAATATGACAAATTGAACAGAATATATTAAAAAGTTAAAATACAGAATTTACATGTAATGATGTATTCTCTCTTTCATGTACACAAAATGAAATATATCATTTTTATAATGCAAATGTTTTACTACTGCGGATCGTTTATTACAATTAAGTGATCGTAATGTAAGTGTATTAAATGCAAATACCTGAAATGTGATCTGTATGCTATAAATAATATTAATTTTAGAACTTAAAAGGGTGCCCACATATGTGTTTGGAGTTTTTTCCCTCCATGACATGACTTAATGATCAAATTCTATAATGCAAACAAATTTACAAATATGAATCAATTTTATAAATTTTAAATTTGTTATACTTTTTATTACAAAAACTTAGAAATGGCAAAATGTGTTCCATGTGAATCGGATACAAGTAGTTAATTTAGTAATTTAGCACATGTAAGGGTAATTTTATGGTGCAAAATTAACTCTAAAAATATAACAACGTTCGAGGGAAATTGTTCAGATACGCTATATTACAGCTATAAATACGAATATATAGATATAATATTATAAAACTGACACATACCGCTATGAAGCCTGCAATAGCGTCGCCGTGACATGGCTCCATATGCATTTCAGAAAGCATGCATGTGTGTGTCAGTCGAGTACTCGTGCTTGGACGGTACACCAATTTTTCGCCTTACCAAATGACATTCGTAACAGTTTAAGTACGTATAAAAGCATTGGAGCTGCGGAGACTACAAAAAGTTGTCTTACCTCGCCTTGTTTCCTAATGTCATTATCAGGAGACATAAGATTGCTCAACAAGGTATTGAACTGTTCCTGTTCCGCCATGTTGAATTTTATTTGGTCTTTATACGCATGTTCAGTAACCTTTGACCTGTCAAATTTGGCGGGGACGGTATTTCACCTCAGTCAGTGACAATATTTAAGAGCCATATATGTTTATTCATTTTTTTTCAAATTCTGGTCAAATTAAGTACAATATTTACAAATATTTTTGAAAATATATAGTTTGACTTTTTTATAGGAGGAAAGGCATACTATGTTTACAAAGTCAGTGCAGTAAATGACATTTATTATATTTTTTTTTATGTGAGGCTGATCTTCCCGTCAACGAAGTTATGCGAGACAACACGAGAATTTACTTCGGACCCACTTCAACATGGCTGACCAGGTACGTTTCTTATACATTTTGTTGTGTTCAATACCGGCACTTCTTTAATTCATTTGCCATCTTGTGTAGTTCTCTTTGGAGCTACGCAAACGAAGGAGCCTCGTTCGGTGTCAATGTCGAACAGATCCGTGGTCACTGCTTGAACCCTGGATGTTTTTACATGCTTCCTTCCGCGTGACTTGCGACCTGTTTTTAAATGACCGTTCCGGGAAACATACATTTCGGGACGACGCAATGTTTTGTTTCATTTTCAACAACAGCCACCATTTTGGTTGCAAGTATTTTCTGTGTAGTCGCCTGGTGTCCACGTTTTGTCGTAGGTCGACATTTTACATTTATTTCCACGATGTCGTTGAAATCACAGCGGCAGCCGCGACAGTGACAATGACAGAGAGTCATTGTTGTTGATTTTTTTATCGGGGTTCCTTTGTTTTACCATGATTAAATGGACACCGGAACTCGTGAACACTGAAGGGGAATACCCTGATTAAAATGTTTGTGTCGTACGAGAGATATCATTGCACTACTCTTTGTTTTGTTGAACAAACTGACAATATGTTAATCAGTGTAATTTTGCTTACAAGGCGTTAACATTGTAGATAACACATCGCTATAGAACTGTTAGTAACAATGTCTAACTGTTCACCGTTCTAATATTCATGATGATATCCCACATAAATATTTATATCGACACTGTGTGTTGTATAACCATGAATCTATTATTGAGATCAATACTAGATCCATGGTATAACCTCCTTCTCAATATCTACAATCATACAATGTGATTTTGAGCTAACAGTGTAGCAAGAACCAACAGTATCGACGTAGATTTCCATACGCACTTTTTTGGGGGAACATGTTAAAATTATACTAATTATACACGTCTATAATTCATGCTAAAACTGAGTAAGTAGCCAAACATTCAAGACAGTATTATAGAGGTGGTTTTAGACAGTGAGACTTCTGTTGGTGTTTTTTTTAAATTTATTGATAACATAAAAATTATGACATAAATCATTATCCCATATCATACATGGGGGTAATCTGACAGGATCTGTGCCAGCTGCTCGATAAGATTCCACTTATGTGTAAAAGTACAAATATGAAACTAAAAGAAAACCACAAGTTACAAACTTCGATATTACTATGGAAAGCATGCTATCAACAAACTAAGATAGATACAATCCAAAACTAGTGATCTAGCATGTGGTAAATTAGACATGTCGGTGATAGTAATGCCTTTGTTGTGCTGACATAATTTCATTGTAATCAAGATAGTGTGAACACCGAATGGGGTTGAATGTATGGTCACTTGAGGAAAACGTGTTATCAGAAGTGACACCCTACTGTGAGTGTAATTACTCCAACATCAATAAATGAACATGTTGCCATAGTTGTAGAATGTGTCTGTGTTAGTTTACTGATAGTTGATTTGCCATTGTTGTATAACTTTATATTATCTGCAGAGTAACAGCACTGAAACGACAGAGATCCCCAAAGAAGGTGAAAACACACCAAATGATGTGATTGGACCAGACAGTAATGAGAACAAATCAAATGACCAATGGGATGCAGGCTTTATCCTGGGCCAGGAAATGATGGACACCATACCACAAGTACCAACAAGTGAAGAGAAGTTGTTGTCCTTGTCAGACCCACCGTCCTATGATAACCAGGGCCTTGGACTTGAAGCTGGCAATAGTGCTGTTTCAGGTAATGACAATATTCTTGGTCAATCAGTGTGTTTGCTAATATTTGGGAACTGATAATGACAGAGAGAGGAACCCGGGTAAAATTTGCAATAGGTTTCCATATACTATACCACAATTTGAATGGGGAAAATTGAAATACTGGGGTACTCATGTAGGTTTCACCTGCTTACTGCTCTTAATTTAAAGAGAAAGCCATGCTAGGAAATAATGGCATTTTCATGAAGTATGACTCCGACTAGTAATAGTATGAGTTCTGGAGAGCCATTTCACAATTTCGGTAAACATCATGTTGATATTGTGCCTTTTATAGGGTATTTTTGCTGTGTGCCAATGAATCATGGGAGTCAGCAGAAATAATATATTTATGTTTGCACAATGAATATTCTTGACTCCAAGGTGTCTGTTCCCATCAGTATAAAAACATGTCATGAATATTCAGTGTGCAAACATAAATATATCATTTTACCAGATTTCCTTCCTCTATTACCAGGGTTCTGAAACCCTAGCTAAAACACTGCTTAACAAACAACAATGACAATGGAGAATATACATGTATTGTTCATGGTTCCAAGAATCAATAGAACAGTACAATATAGTTACTTTGGAACGGGTAAATTGGAAATGAATGCGATGTTTTGATCCATCTACTACAGACCTTGATGACGCGATGATGAGAGAAACATAAATGCTGAATAATTAAATCATTGCTTGTTCGTGATCCAAAGTTGAGGAATCGAAACGTCGCATTAGTTTCTAATTTACCATTCCACTATTGTACTGCCCTACAATGTCAGTGTTGTAATTTCAAGAATCAGAAGGCTTAAATATATTACATACTGAAGCTGATAGCAGAAGTTGTGTTGTTTTATTTTGAACTGGTTATTGGAGAGAATAAAGCAGCTAGCATTGTATGTTTAGTCTAGTGCTATCCTTCATTGAATCTTAAGATGAAAGAGATGATTTGGTATCAGACTATTGTGTGATAGGATCACAGGGGACAGCAGGCATGTAATTGATTGATCAATCGATTTATTGATTGATTATTTGATTGAGTGATTGAGTGATTGATTGATTAATTTTTGTGGTGAAATAAAACTTATTTTTTGTGTGATATTGATCAATTAACTGATTGATTTTTGTGGTGATATGAAAGTTTTTTCCATCTTTCCCTGGCTAGTTTTCTCTCTATCAGCTTTATATAATTCTCTCTTTATTGACTAATTAAACGACACCATGTGTATTCTTCTCCTCTTATCTAAATTAAAACCCCTAATATTATAGTTATCTGGAGATAGGTTACAGCAACAATTTGCTTTATCTATTAGCTTCTGGGAGATTATCACACCGAACAAACACTAAGCCATACACAAATAAGGATAAAAACATGTATACTAGTTTATGCATGGCTGGGTGTTTGGTTTCCCCCCTCCCATGGAGAGTGAATTTTTCATTTTGAAAACCCTAAACTAGGCCTCTCCTGACACTATTTTGACACATTTTTATCAATTCAATTGTTGATGTCACCCAATATTATTGAGGTAAGGAACAATTGCCATTGAGTAATTGTTCGATAGTAACAACAACGCGAAATTATTTTACCATAAAGTGATAAATTCTAAAGATCATTAATGCAATGGAAATGTATCAAGTTAATTAGTATAGTTTGAATTGCTGATTGCTGAAAATCATAAAATTCTTATAAAAGGGAATGAAATATAATTTTGAAAGTGTTATATTTGTGTCAAAACAAGGAGACTTTGGTGCCTAGGAATAGATACCGACACCTGGGAATCACCTTTGACCTGATGTTAGTTCTGCTTTAACATGCAAGTAGATATTTGTAGCATATAGTTCTGCTTTTAGTTCTGTGGGGACTTCAACAATGGTACATGTAGCAGACACTGCGGCACTTACCCAGATAGATGCCCAAATAGGTACCCATATACACGTAGATATCAGTTGGCTAGATCTCTTCTAGTGGTCTGAGGCTAGATAGATACTGAGATTGAGATAGATAGTACCCAGATAGATACTGAGATATATACCTAGAGGGATACTGGGATACATGTACATGTAAATACCCAGATAGATACTTGAGATTGAGATAGATACCCAGATAGATACCCAGATATATACCCAGAGGGATACTCAGATACATGATTTACATGTAAATACCCAGATAGATACTTGAGATTGAGATAGATACCCAGATAGATACCCAGATATATACCCAGAGGGATACTCAGATACATGATTTACATGTAAATACCCAGATAGATACTTGAGATTGAGATAGATACCCAGATATATACCCAGAGGGATACTCAGATACATGATTTACATGTAAATACCCAGATAGATACTCAAGATTGAGATTGATACCCAGTAGATACCCTGATATATACCCAGAGGGATACTCAGATACATGTACATGTAAATACCCAGAAAGATACTCAAGATTGAGATTGATACCCAGATAGATATGCAGTAGATACCCAGAATTACAAATTGTTACTGTAGACGTGATCATGGTGAATATAGCAATGTTCATGTAACAAGTATCATTTTTTGATCAGACAACCACAATATGCATACATGTATTCACAGAAAATTGTTAAAATACCAATCATTAGACATTGTGAATGTTAATCAGTGGTCAGTATTATCCATAAAGCAGAACAGAAACAGGTTGAAATTGTGATTGCTGTTGAGGACGAACAATTTGTGGGTGTGGACTGAAAAATGAATTTGATATGATTTATCATGTATACAACTACAAAAATATGTTTATCGACAGGTGATGCAATAATTTTCACGGTGCATGATATTGCGAGTACATGTGTAAGTTATTGTACCTAACAAAACAATTTTAAAAAACATTCGGGTTGCATCTATATCAAAGATCATGTATGCCAAATTTCATTTTGTAGTACGTACATCTATTTAAGATAAGATTCGACTACTCTCAAGCTTGGCAGAACCCTGTAACAAAGTACACAATGTAGT
Source organism: Glandiceps talaboti (assembly GCF_964340395.1). NCBI lineage: Eukaryota > Metazoa > Hemichordata > Enteropneusta > Spengelidae > Glandiceps > Glandiceps talaboti. Next base: position 14,387,768 of record NC_135559.1, read on the forward strand.
GAAATCTGGCTTGTTTTACTATTACAGTACCAGAATGTCCCAGTGCGATGTATGGTCCATTTTTACCAGAGGAACCTGAGCCACAAACGACTGATGTCAAAGGTATGTATTCATGATCTACAGATGTGCCTCATAAGGTTTTTTTGAAATGAAGAATGTTTTGTAGCCAGTGGATGAGGCCGTGAATTAGTTTTGGAAAATTAGAGGTACAGTTATGTTTTTGAAGTAATTTTCAATACTAATACATAGCACCTCCACCCCCCTCCCCTCCCCCCCCCAAAAGAAAAAGATCAGTACTTACATAAGTTTTTTTTATCTCTCTTTCTCAATTAACCATAAGTTATACTACACTACATGACACTGAGTACATATAGATGCTGTTTTCGTCTCAGACCACATTTTAGACCAGTTTCAGTCATGTTTGTATTTGAACTAGGGAGTAATGGGTAGGGTTAACTTAGGGATAGGAATGGGTTAAGGCTCCCTAGCATAAACTTAATTTGCATCATTGATAATGTAGAACCATGGACTGACTACAATAAATATAATGTATATATATATTTGTATTCCAGCTGGGGAGTTACAGGAATATAGAACAGTGGACTGAATGTACAATAGATACAATTTTGTAGGGAGTAAAGGTAGGGTCAAGTTATGGATAGGAATAGGGATAGACTCCCTAGCATAACCCTGGTTTTCATCAGCCTCAATGGTGGATGCTGTTTTACATGTGCCCCATTATTCCAAATTAACATGGTTCTTTATTTTTTTCCTCGCAGATGTTGATGCAGAAAAGGGGGTGTGTGGACTCAAAAACCTTGGTAATACATGTTTCATGAACTCTGGTCTCCAGTGTCTACTTAGTTGTCCAAGTATTTGTCAGTATTTCTTGGAAGGAGAGAAGTTTTCACCAGAATCAATAGCTGGCAGATTTGGTGCTTTGATAGAGAAGGTGTGGTGTGGACAGTACTCTGTTATTCACCCGTCTGAGTTCAAGGAAACTCTGGGTTTTGTACACGGACAGTTTAAAGACTACAGACAGGTAAATAGAGTTGTTACATTTTGGGCTAATTTGCAAATTAATTTACATATGAATAACATGGTAATTTGCATATTAATTTACATATAAGTAACATGGTAATTTGCATATTAATTACATATAAATAACATGGTAATTTACATACATGTTACTTTACATATAAATAATATGATAATTTGCATATTGATTTACATATAAATAACATGGTAATTTACATATTGGTTTGCATAGTGATCAGACAAGTATAGTAGTATGCATGTCTTCAACACTGGAACAAACTGATATGTTTATTTTATACACATACACACATGTACATTGGAATCAGCCATTTCTCTTCATGTGAAAATATTATTATGATTTTGTCATTCAAAGATTAATAAAGCTTAAGGATGGTAGAACAGTTTTGTGTTGTCATATCATAGACACACATTTTCATGATGTAGAATGCCCAGAGAATATATTGCCTATTTTTTTTCAACTTGGCTCATGCATGGTATAAGACATCATTGTAATAAGAAATGTTGTTATTTTTTGCAGCATGATGGTCAAGAGTTTCTGGCATTATTACTTGATAGTTTGCATGAAGAACTAAATCATGCCAAGACCAAACAGGAACTAGAAGAGGCACTTGTTGAGGAAGAGGTCATATCGGAAGATTCAAGCGACTTACTTGACGAAAAGGATATTCCTGGCCCATCGACGTCAATTGGGAAATGTCTTATACTTAAAGGTTCGGAAGATGATGAAGAAAGTAGCAGATCAGAGATGAGTGTCTCAGAACAAGAAGACAGCATGGACATGTCTGCGTCTGACGCTGACCAGCAACAGATTGTTAACGAGACAAACAACATGACAAAACTGCCAAGTATTGAAGAGTTTTACATGAAAGACGTCAAAACTCTGAATACAAACGTCTTAAGAGAGGACAGCCCGCCACCGGTTATTGCCGTTGATAGTGAAAAGTTTCCCAAGAATGACAAGTTACCGACCTCCAAACAGAAGTCGCCACTGAAAAATAAAGTTGAAAACAGAACTGAAACAAGTCCAAAATCACCAAGGAATAAGAAAAGTAATCTTTTTGCCATTAAAACGAATAAACTCGAGAATCTTGACCCCGAAGACAGTGCTAAGATACAGATGGAAGTGGTGGAAGAGGTGAATGAGATAGATTCAATTAAACGAATGAAGATGGACGACAATGGAACAATTTTGAAGTCTCTTCTACTGAAGGGAGGGAAAGACCTTCTGCAGGAGAGTAAACTTGATGTGTTTTCGGTGCAGCAAGATTTGGAAGATGTTGACCAAATGAAACTGGATTTGACGATGCTAAAAAGAAAGGACACTAATTTATTCGCAAATGCCACGTCTAAGTTTCCGATCAGTGCCAATAATGAAAGTTGTAACATATTAGATGGTCAGGATAAGTTAGGCAAATTTGCAAGCAATAGTTTTACACTTGAATTAAACATGGAGTTGGAGAAACCGGAGAATTGTAAAGAAAAAGGGGAGGGGGAGGGGGAGGAAGAAGAAGAGGAATTGGAGGAGGGTGAATCTAAGGAAAATGAAGAATTGAAAGGTGCTGAAAGTAGTGGAACAGTTCTGAAACAAGTAACGTTTGCTAACAATCAGACGATATTACCAAATGTTGTGGATGATACAACTCTCTCTAAGACCTCCAGTTGTGCTGGGAGTTCGACATCCGGATTCTGTGCATCGCGACAAACAAGAGCAGAGAAGGAATTCTTTCAGGCAGAGAAGTCGTGGCACAAGTACCTGGAGCGAAATAGATCAGTAATTGTGGACACATTCCAGGGACAGTTCAAAAGCACAGTAAGTATTTACATATGATAAATATGAAATTTTTAAAAAATTGTAAAACTATTGTTGTTAACACAGTGTGAACTTGATTCCGGGATGTACTACTGTGGCAAACTACATGTACTTGCAAGACAAACTCTTTTTGCAATATGTTGAAATACATGATTTTATGCTGTCAATGGGTGTTGATGTAATTTCATCACTCACAGATTGATTGAAATTGACACTACATATTCTACTTTATTTCAGGTGATATGTTCATCATGTGATCATGTTTCTGTGACCTTTGAACCCTTCATGTATCTATCAGTACCATTGCCAAATGCCATGGAGAGACAAATACGTAAGTAAATTCTCTCCCTTTTTGAATTTAGATACTTACATGTATTGTATTGATTTATGGAAGTTCAAAAAGCAAAAGTGGAGTTCATAACTTCTAATTCTCAGGACTGCCAATAGTATTTTACCTCATGCTAGAGGGTCAAAATAGAACATTCTCTTGAGCACCTACATGTATAGTATGTCTAATTATTTAAAGTGATCACATGGATGAGGATTGGATATTTACTTTATAAGACAAATTTTATCATGGCGTCCTACTTGAAAAATTAATGTGAAACAACATTGACTAAGTCTGTGTTGTAACTCAGTACATTGCAAAAGCATAATAAATGTGTCAAATGTTTTTATTGTTTGCAAAATAACAAACTTTGTACACATTTTTTAGCTTTTTGCAATGTATTGAGTTACAAACACAGACTTAGTCAATGTTGTTTCACATTGATTTTTCAAGTATGACGCCATGATAAAATTGTTTTATAAATTAACAATCCAAAATAAATATCCAATTCTCATCTCAAGTTACGGCTAGTACAGCTTTACAAAGAGAAAGAAAATGTAGTTAATACAATAGGTCAGTGAGGGTCAGCAGAAATACATGAAAGACACGTCAGCTGATTGCTGTTTCCACAAATTATGTATGTTTATATGATGCATTTATTTATAGTTTGTTTATATGGAAAGTGAAACTGTACTAGTTTTCTAGTGCCTTAGAAGCATTGTATTTAAGAGAGGGTCGAATCTATGCTATTTCCTGTACATTGGGCAATGATTGTTTAGTGTATAGCCATGCATACATAAGGAGTTTGGCAATAATAACTTGCCAACAAATGAATGAAGGAGGTGGGTGGGGGTGGGGGTGGGGGTGGGGGTGGATGTTATTCAACAAATTTTTAGCGACAGTTTGGTGTGTTAAGTAAGAGTGAGGGAATGGGGAAAAAATCAACATCTTTACAATGTATGTCTGTTGTTGAATTTCAGCCATAGTGTGGGTACCTCTAAATTACCATCATCCTATGAAGTACCTGGTGAATGTCATTAAAACACACACTGTCAAACAACTCAGGACTCTTCTCACTGCACTTATATTTGGTGAAAATGTACCACCACCCAATGATATCATCATTGCTGAAGTGTTCAATAACCACATAGCTAGGGTGTTGGTAAGTACTTTCAACTTTGACCTCAAATGAGATATGATATTGACCCCCTAGTTCTAGAGATATATCTCCATTTTTCAGAAGGCTGAAATCATGCCACATTACATTTTTGTATCCAAAGATGTATTGAATAGATAGGGTGTAAGTTCTTTCAACTTTGACCTTGAATGAGATATGTAATTTTAACCCCAATCTTCAGGGATGCATTTACGTCTTCACTCCATGGTCAACTTTCCGAAAGCTGAAATCATGCCAAATAATACCTTGTACCAGGATTTTAGTGCAGAACATGGGTAAAATATTGGGGAGCTCGGGTACATTTTACTGGCTTAGAGAAAATGAAATTGTTATTGAAGTTGTAAGTTGTGTAATATTATTACATACTATTACATATTCGGATATCAGAAAGATAAAAGATTGTATAGTTTTGCCACTTGGAGTGCTGTTCAGGAGTAGCTTTTAGACCAGAAATAAGGGCCATGATACATGATAGTTGAGTCTTTATTTTAGATCACATAATTTTTAGAAGCATGTTTTAGAAGTGTGTCTGAGCTAGGAACCTGCAGAGGTGTTTTCTGTAGCCATATTTTGCTGATTACGTCTTGATCATATTGATCAGAAATCTTGTTTTTCTTCCCCAACTCTAGGAGGATGGCACTCATCTCAGATATGTCAACACGGAATACAGAATGATATATGCTTTCGAAATGCCAACTAAACCAGAACTAAATATGCACCCTAATAACTTGTACTGCACCTATGGTGATTTCAACATGGCTGACACAGCTGAGGACAGTGCATGGAGAACTAGAGATGATGATGTCATCACTGAAAGTGGTGATGTCAGCACCAATATTGATGACGTCACTACAGAAAATGATGATGGTTGCAATACTGGGGGTGATGTTAGTGATGTTGTCATGCAGTCAGCTGAGAAAGACAGCCATACAGGTAGAGCTCAGGGGGATGTCTTCAGTAATATTGGATATTTTGATGTGAGAATGTATGCAGACCTTAAAAACTGTGACCCAGGAGAAGTACAGAACAGTGGTCATCAAAGCTTTCCTTGTACCGGCAGTGAATGGAACGTGCCTTCAGTGTCAATTCCTAGTCCAAGAAATAACATAGGCAGTGGGGATACAGAAGGTGTCATCAACACACATAGTGATGACATCACAACAAAGACAAGTGATGTCAGCACAAACTGGGTACCAAATAATGCTGACGCAAACATGTGGAGTGGTGATGCCTATGCCCCTAACAATGCAAGCAATACCAATGATCTTGGCTTAGCTGGAGTGTCAACAGACTGGCGATCATGTGCAGTCTGTTTGGAGGAACTGCCAGACCATGAGTTGTTAACACATATGTCATGTGGAGGCGCTTTGTGCCATGTGTGCCTTGAGGTGAGTAAATCAGTATGGATGTCAAAATTATAACGAAATGAATGTTGACTTTGCAGTCTCCGATCAGACAATGTTGTATGGAGGAGGTGTACACCGGTGTGTAGATAATTCAGTCTGCATAAACTCGATAGAAACCATACATTTCCATTGGTGAAGCTCTAGAAAGCAAACTGTCAGTTCATTTCCTTGTCAAGAAATCATCATCATCAGATTCATACTATGAGTATATTGTAGGTCGATGACCTGTTCATAGTTCCAATGAATATTACATGTAGTGAATCAGCCCAGTGCTTATTTGCCTGTGTGATGGTATTGGAAGTAAGAATCAGTAGAATAATCATAGAGAACGGCTTTGCACTCCAATGCCTGTCCAATCTTGACTTGAAAGAGTTAATGGTGGAAACATTTACTGCATTGTCTGGCAAGCTGTTCCATGGCTGAAAGATTCAATTTGAGAAAAAAATGACGTATATTTTTTTTACGTGGAATTTGTTTTTCTTCTTCCAGGCAACTTCCAAACATTATGGAGCTGCAGGGTTCCAGTGTCCCGTAAGTATTGTACCTACTGCTAAAGTTACTACAATTGCACCAAATCAAGGCAGTGTTCAGCTTGTTGTTATAATTCTTTTACAGTTATTATTTCAACCTATCTCGGTCTGACAGAGTATTAAATCCAGACTTTAACAGAGTCTGGATTTAGTACTCTTTCAGACCAAGATAAGTTGAAATTTCTTTTTACAGATAATTTTGTGAAAAACACAGCAAAATTTATAGAAATTGCCTTCCTTAGAAGGAAAACCAGGTTGTACAGACCTAGCTAGTTCTGTAGAATTTATTTATTTAACCTTTGACTTGTCATTTTGCATTTATTAATTTATTTAACACTCTGTATCTTTCTTTAAGTTCAGGTTTAAAGTGACGTATAAGTCCATTGGGCTGGGAGGTTTCATATTCACTTTCTTGCAAAATTGAAGTATTTCATTTGTTCATCAGGTGTGTACAGCAGAGGTGAACCCAGCGGAAGACTTTGTTGCTGCCCCACCACCAACAGACAATAAATGCAGCAAGCGTGTGCTCACGATACCAGTGCAATTTAGATACGATTATGAAGACGACGGACAGAGAAAGGTATGGACTTTGGTAGAACTTTCACTTTGTCTTCAAATTTTGGGTTTAAATCTTGTCAGATGATCGATCCCCAGAGCTATCCATTCTGTTCTGTAGTAAATGTAAATCTGAGACCAAGATATGAACTATGGTTGTACTTCCGAATGTACAGTTGTTCTTTGTACAAAAATGTTTTGTTGAAGTCTTGATAGATATTAGCATGTTTACATCACAATTGATCTGTGTTTTTGCTTCACTCTCTCATAAACCATTTGTATTGCTAACCACGGCAAATGAGTAGTGTTGTTTGAAAATTATACATTCAAACAGATCGGTTTGAAAAAAAATGCACTCAAACTGAGTTGTTGAGATGGGGAGTGATACATGAAATCAGCCTAATTGACCATATTCGAATGTAAAATAACGAGATTGGCGGCACGTCTTGGATGGTGCCGTAAAAGAGGCTATGGGAATACGACGATGCATTTTTAGCAAAATTTCAAAATTCATTTCATTTATGTGCAATATTCTCTCCCTCTCTTTTTTTCTCCTGCTCCAGATGAAACTTTTTGGCCATCCACGGATGGTGTACCTTGCCAACGAAACTCAAGGAGAAACTTTATTCAGTGCAATTGAGAGAATGTTGCCGTTTCAGGTGCCATATAAGATTGTCCTGACTGATGGTCAGGTAAGCAACTTTTTAAAATCTTATTACACTCACTTTCAATTTGTCAGAAACCATCAGAATTTTCAGATATTGAAAACTACCAAAATACCAAAAATGTAGTATTACATGTACAGTTGATTTGGTCTAGCCTAGAACGAAAATGTTTACATATTGTTAGATTACTAGTATTGGTTTCCAACTTTGTCTGTATGTTTGCTATAACAGTGACAGATATTTTTGAAGTTACACTAAAATTTAGAGATACTATCAACGGTAAACACCAGGGTGCACACACTTAGTAGTTACCTTGTCTGGAAATTCTAGTCCTGTGTATTTTTGAAAGACATGGCTGCTACGATAGTGTAATTCTACTTAAAACATATGCATTCTTTCATAGATATAATGCACAGGTATTTAAAAAGGACTCTTTCAAATTACAAAAAATAAGAAAAAAAATTACAAAAATTTGTCAAAGTATGCCATGACTACAACATACGACTCTGGTAATCCAGCCTTCAGTTTACTAAGATAGGTGCAAACTAAATCTATTGTTCTTCAGTGTGGTAGATTACACAAGTGGGTTATAGTGGTTCCTCTGTTGTGCAATTCTAATCACCCTGTGATCAACATAGTGTAAACATTGGAAGTTCTGAAACAGTACACTGCAAGGTTATGGAACTTTGCCAATAAAACTCTGCAATGCTTCCCTACTGAAGCTGTAATTAAACCAACATCCATTCAATAGCTTATTACTGTTGTATCAACATGTTGCTACAATAGTTTTAGTTTGTGTCTATCTTAGTAAACCGAAGGCTGAACTACCAGAGTAATAAACTAACCAAAAGACTTTTATTGCAGGGTTATCTGTGTTCTAGGTGTATGTACAATATACATTGTACGGGCTGTGAGCTGGTCAGAGAAGTAGAAATTAGTTTACAGTCAGGCGACCACCTCACTGTCATCTGGGAAGATATTACACAACTTCAGTTAGAATATGCAGAACAGGTTTCTGACCATGAATCTATGAAAGATTTACGAAGTCAGGATCCGCTGACTATTCAGGACTGTTTTCATGCATTTACAGAGAGGTAGGTCAAAGTTCAACAATTACTTATGCAAATAGGATGCAAATTTATGCAAAAGTCTCTGACAATGAATCCATGAAAGATTTATGATGTCACATTGTCAGCATGCTCTGGCTTCAGGACTGTTTTCATGCATTTTCAGAGAGGTAGATGAAAGTTCAATGCTGTTAATCATGTAAATAGATGCAAATTTATTCAGGACAAGTCTTTTTGAGGACTGTTTTCATGCGTTACAGAGGACAATCCAAGTTTAGTGTCATTAATCATGTAAATACAATGCAAATTTATGCAGAATCAGTCTCTGACCATGTCTCCAAGAAATATTTACGAAGTTTCAGAGTACTGTTGTAAAATTTATAACAAATTAGATACAAAATGATATGAGGGTTATTCTGTATCTTGAATGTATGAAGTGATGGTTCTAATTTTCTCACACGATAACAAAGATATTGCGTAATTTGATTTATCTCGGCAAACAGCATTTTTTTTCAAGCTGCTGCTACATCCATTGGCAGCCACTTTGTGATAGTATTTATACTCTTGATTTCTTTGTCTTCCAGTGAATTGTTAGATGAACATAATCCATGGTTTTGTCCTAAATGTGAACAGAACCAGTGTGCACGTAAAACACTAACTGTGTGGAGATACCCAGATACATTGGTTGTTTATTTAAAGAGGTAAGTCTTATAATGATATTGTTAAATCCCCCTCTAAGTGTAACAATCTGTATTCTGTCTTGTACATCACAGAAATCTGTCTAGTAACCTACTCATCAGAAATAATTCACGTGAAGCCAACTCCAAGAACACTGAATTTCTCCCAAATCTTTATTTCATGAACCCAATTAGTGTTCTCTCCAGGATAGAATTGCTAGGATGGTGGCTAATTTGCATGATAATTTACATATCTATGTCATGATAATTTACATAATGATTTGCATAATGATCCACATGTAATATGTGTACAGTACATTGTATGTATAGTATGTCTTCAATATTGAAACTTACTTAGACATGTTTATATTTAACACATACCCATACGTACACACATGGACATTGGGATCAACAATTTCTCTTCATATGAAAGTATTGTCATTCAAAGATTACTAAAGTGTAAGGATAGTTGAACACTTTTATAGTACAGCAGAAACCTGCCACGAATAAAGGCAAGGGTGGTGATATCACAATGCTTTCTGTATAGTGGATAGAGAGAGAGAACACTGACAATTACAAATTAGTGTCATATGGCCAGCATGCTTTCTCATATACTGTGCCTCATGTACAGAATAAATTACCATTGAATTACATTGTAATGCAAAAACGTTGAACTAATTCCTTCAGATAAGTAATAACCAAATAGTGCCTTCTAACTGTACAGTACCTTTGAATATTTTCGTTGTCCTAGAAACTTGGGCTTTTAAAATTGAATGATGGTAAACGTCAATACATACATTAATTATTATAATGTTACTATTGATTTGTTGTTTTCTCTTGACAGGTTTGTGTTTCATGAGCTGTGCAGTACTAAGCTAGACAATAAAGTTCTTTTCCCTATCAATAATTTTGACGTCTCAGGATTTATATCAGGACCAACAGATGAAGCTTTGACCTATGACCTTCAGAGTTGTGTCTGCCACTTTGGGGGTAAGGATCGAATTTGTTCCAATAATTATGTGTGGCTCTATGTTTGTGGCTCTATTGTACAGTAAAGTTTATGTTTATGTAACGTAGACATCAATGTCGAGAGAATACATATAAATGATTGATTTAATTCGTATTACGATTTTACATAATAATGAAAGTGTACTTCATGTACTCAATTGTAATGCAAAGTCATACGGTGAGCTTGCGTTCTCGCGAGCAGCGCCAGTCTTATGGAACAGTATACCACTTGAACTTCGTTCTTCACCAACTGTCGATAAATTCAAGAAGGACATCAAGACACATCTGTTTGCAAGAGCTTTCTCCAACTTGTTTACATTGATCTACTATTGTTCCTGTTCATCGCCATAGATCATTAAGTCGTATTGGATTTTGGCGCTACACAAACTCTATTGATTGATACGATTGATTGATTGATTGATTGATTGATTACATACAGAACCATATATCAAATATGTACAGTGGTTCACCATCTTTTTTTTACAGCAAATTCTTTCTATTTTGTGGCAAGCAAAATGGGTAAACTTTGACAATATAACATATAATATACTGCCAGTAACACAAGGAGAAAATCAGTGTTCATTTCCAGCATGGTTTGTCTGTTCAAACCCACCATGCAAAGTACGCTTCTTTTGCCATTTTGTTGCAGTATCACCTACTTTCATCATCTGCTGTCCGGCAATGAACCAGAAAAGTTGAAAATTGTTTTTCATGTATTGGAAACTCTTCATTCCATTCTGTTAGAGAAATACTATATCTACTCCTCACACTATGAGGATGGTATTCACACTTCATGGCATCCTCACGGGTGGAAGTGAAGATGTTTTGTAGTGCCCTCACAGATGGAAAGTGAAAGTTTTTCATCCCATTGTTTTTACAGGGGTCAGTGGTGGCCCCCCTGTACAGTATCCTCACTGGTGAAAGAAAAGATATTTTGAAGTGCCCTCATAGTGAACAGTGAAAGACTTTCCTCTTAGTTTAACTGAGATCAATGCAGGTCGCTATACAGCACCTTCACAGGTAGATATTTTCCAGTGCCCTCGCAGGTTAAAAGTTAATGTTTTTCTTCCTTTTGTTTTTACAGGGGTCAATGCAGGCCACTACACAGCCTTTTCAAAGAATCCCTTAACTGATCAATGGTACTACTACAATGATGAAACCAACACTAGACAAGATCCTTGTGACAGTGATAGTAGCAGTGTCTATGTACTGTTTTACCAGAGGAAAAGTAAGTTAGCGTTAATTCTTGTTTCCACAAAGGCTCATAAATGAACACAAACTGCACTACCTGCAATATGAGTTAACCAACATTATAACATACACAAACCACGTTCAATAGCAGCTAGTGCAGCTTTAAAGGAAAAGTCCATTCAGGCTCATTTCTGCCCTGTATTGCGTACTGTCATGATGCAAAACGATCAGGGTATAATACCCATATTTGTTGTTTGAACTCATTCAACTTGGCTTGTGTGTGGTATTGAATTTTTAAGAGTTTCAGTCATGTGAATTACAAACCTTCGTAACAGATTTTTAAAAGTTTGAAAATACCAACAACCATTGCTTCAAAGTAATCTATACGTGGAATTGGTGTACTTGTATTTTTACAGGTAGCCAGTTGCCTTTCTCACTGCCCCTACAACAGCCACACCTCCCTCAAGAAGACCAAAAACAGACAAGTAGTGATATCACAGATGGAATAGCTGTGGACGAAAGCAAAGAAACCGTCATCGTGAATCACCAAGAAATCAATCAACTTCTGGAACAACTGAAGTCTACTGAACAGAATGAAACACCAGAAGTTGTAGACAGTACTCAGAAAGCACCATGTAGCAGTGAAGATGGGTTTGATTTCTACTCATAGATTAGTATTGTAATCTACTAATTAGACAGTACAAGGCCTAATTTAATTTTTTTTTTGGGGGGGGGGGGGTGCATTCCAACACTGAAGGGCAGATCAGCCAAAGAATAGACAGGGTATTGTTTAAATTTGAAAAATTAAAAAGCAGTGGTATTGTACTTTTATTTTTCTCAAACACAAAATTTGCTTCTCAAAATCTGCTGTATCTGCAATATTTTGCATGCAGTGTTTGAGATGGGGGGGGGGGGGGAGTTGTTGTCTTAATATGTATATGATCTACATTACTGTCCAGTTCAAAATTCGTCTAACCAACATTTTCTCTTTGTCCACTTGTGCAAAGTGTGAATTAGTAATCTGTATTTAAACTGCAACAAAGGGTAAATTTTAAAATAATCATTTAACCTTTGACCTCAACTTACATAGCATCTGCTTTGTGCAACAGATTTGACAGTATTCAAATTGTGAACAATTCTTACATATCACACATACAGTATGTTTAAATCTTGATATTTTATTGTCTTACTATTCGTAAACAAATGCATGACACATTTTCGTTAGGATAGACCCATCTGTGCATGAATAATGATGTCCTACTAGTACTCAATACAAATTTACTGTACTGTAACACCACCTTTCCAGTAAACATTGCCCTCTAGTGGTACAATTTAGAAGCGCTGCTGTTCACATAAATGACAACGCTACTTAACTTCAATGATATTGCGTACTAAGTTTCCACTGGTACGTATTACCAGTGGTTTCAGAACAGGAGCAAAATACCTTGTGAATTTACATTAAAATGAATATTTTTAGAGCCGATGTCAAACATAGTTTGACCTGTGACCTGGACAGTTCTATTTTTCAGTAGGGAAGGTGATATGTGATTGATCGTTAATGGAGTATCTGATTCCGCAGTTACCCAGGGTTCTTCCCAGACTTTTAAGGAGTAGTCAGTTCTACCTTCTGAATCCTTGAGATCAGCCTCCAACAGGCACCACCCGGAGGGGGTTATTACATTGAGTTCCATCAGTCCGTCCGTGCATGTGTGCATTCACCCTCATATCTCTGCCATGCACCTTCTGATTTCAACCAAACCTGGCACAAAGGTAACATGGCACAAAGATAACGTGCGACGTGAGACATGGACGTCACTTTGCCTTGCGACTAAATCAAATATGGCCGAAGGGTGGCCATATTTGTTATTAAATTTCACAATATGCATCATAAAATTTTTAGGTGTAATATGTAGTGACTCCATTCAAGTCCCTACACCTATGTTATCAAATATGAGCTGTCTTTTAAGACCTTGACCTTTGACCTTGAAAATCTGCTAGCCAGATTTTGGTTATTTTCATAGCTTTTTTGAATAAATAATTTCAAGTGATGATATTTTAATCATGACTTGGGTTTGACCATGTGAGGCATATGCAGGTTACTTAATTTCATGATCTTGACCTTTATAGCAAAATGGTGGCCATATTTGTGATAGAAAAGCACATTTTGCCTGTTATCTCCAAAAGTTTGATACGTATGCACACCATTCAAGTGTCTACCCTCACATCAATGGTGAGCTTTCTAGTAAGACCATGACCTTTGACCTTAATGAACATTTTCAGGGTGAAACGAGAGAAAGGGTTTCATTCTAGATGTACACTTTAGACAGCTAAATATTATTGCTAATTATGCTGTAAACCCAACACTACGGACATGAACATCCCTGGAAAGTCCCAAAAAAATGTTTCCATGTTCAAATTGCCAAAATACAATACACAATACAACACACAAGTTGAGGGCGGGCTATGTCTTCAATTGAAGGCTAGTGTCGTGTAAATTTACACAAACCTAGCATTATTTTGAGGGGAGAACACTTGAGATTTAATCACTCGCACTTTGTTGCGTTGATGTTTAGTTACCCTACCTGTAGTTGGTCTGCCCTGTTTAAAAATAGAACAGTCCAGGTCACATGTCAGTTGTGTTCGACACTATTTCTGTATTTTGGGGAGAATTCAGTTTTGATCATTTCAAAATAATAAACATTGAATTACAACATTCGCATTGCAACTAATTTCAGGAAATGATATTCAGTTAAATAGTATATTCTGACAGACAAAATGCAACTCTTTTGAAGTAAAAAAAAATGTGGTGGTGCTGTAAAACGTGAGAAAATTTAAACTTGGCCATCTCAGAACGTAGAATAATCAGGGTTAGTTAGTTTGATAATAAGAATAATGAAATAGTGTGCATGAAATTATGGGAGGTAATGTACTAATTAGCATAGATAACTAAAGAAATTGCTATTATGATCTATAGGCAGATTTACAAATACTTTTGATTTTCATTTTAAGAATGTCTTAAAAGACCACTTATGAAACATTTCGTTGTCCTCTCTATTTTTTGTCATCACTTCTGACCAGTACTCAATTTTCAGAATGATAAGTGTGAGTGTATGAGCTATATATTGATTTATGAAAAATATGTCTAAAAAGTTAAGAAGCAATGCCATATTGTACTCGTTGCTGTTATAGTGCCCAGACAGGGCGTGAATATTGAAGTCATGGCACCCTCTATGCCCATTAATGGAAAACTCCTTGTAACCCAATGAAGAGTAGTGAATGTGACATCATGACTCATCAGACATTAACTAAAACAATTAGGAAAAAATCAGCCTTGCTTTTCTTCCCTTTTAAAAATAAGTTATTTGGTACAGTTATGAAATATTTTACATCGTCACTTTATGTTAATAATATTAATAATCAGAAATCTATCTAATATTGATAAGGGAGAACTGGTCGTGTAAAATTTTTGCCAAGTATTTACGTTTTTTTGTGAATGTTTAATAAACTCTTGTTGTAGAGGGGTAATTTACCATGATTGAAAAAATTTAAGGCCCTTGAAATCATCGTGAACTCTACTGAACTGTGTGTATGTATTGAATAGACATAAATTTACAAAAAAGTCAGAAAATATGTCTTTGTATGACCTCTGAAAAAAGAAAATCTGAAATACTTCTTTGTAAGGTCATGCAATTCAGTTAAACTTAAATAATTGATAATGTAATGCCAGGGTAAATGTTAAACTTCTATGAAAATGTTGTAGCCTTACGATGTTAACACTGTCTCCAGTTTATGAGACCTCTCCAACATTCCTACATAGTTCTCCCTTAGTTAGTACTTCACAAATAGAGCAATACTAAATTTCTCCCTCCTTCACTTTGAGCCAAGACAATTTATAAGAAATTTGAAACCCATTTGGGAGGGCTTGATAAATGTTACACAATTGACACACAAAAAAACCCCTGTAAATTGCAACTTAAGATTTTCGTAAGATAAAAATGTGCTACTATGATGAAATAATCTTTTGGTATTTTGTGCCGAATTGTGCTCAGGTAAAGAAAATAGTAAGAATATGTTGATGTTGGTGAATAAAATAATGAAAGATTTACAAAATAACACTAGTGAGCTACCATTTTGAAAAATTTCTCACATATTAAGAAATAGAGTTTTAGAATAAATAACTTACTAATTTCTGGTTTCTTGGAGTCATTGACAGTATTTCTGGAAAAAAGTCACCTGTTGTTGTCTTGTTACCATAAAAAAAGACTGATCATGTGCAAACTTTGGCCATGGGTTGGGGAACAATATAACACATGACCTTTGACCTTTTGTAATTTGCATAATTGAGTTCTTAAGTTTTGTAATAAGTCACTGTGAGCATTCCTTGAACAGTTTACACTTTCCCTGTCAAATTTGAAAGTTATTATTTAGTATTTTTAGCATCACAAACAATATACAAAGATAAATGTTGTCTATTGTACCAGTCTAACTTGTTGTCTAATTTGACATTATTTGAATATTATGTAAAGTAGATAATTTACATAATTTAATATTCAGAATTATCATCACCCATCTATGTCATTTTCTTGTCATGACAATGGCAAATCAGATATCAGAACACAAGTACAAACATTAGTTTTAGTTCGTCTTTATCTTAGTTTGCTAGTAGCATGTTTTCCTTAGCAGTAGTAACTGTTTTATATTCTACAATGATCCAGCTCTATGCTGTGTGCTTTTCATGGTTCAGGAAAAAAGGCTGTCAAATTTTGTATTCTAAGAAGTTAACCAGCAATGGTGTATTTACATGAAAAATCTCTATTAAAAATTGAGAAAGTGTAACTGATGGCATGAGTGAATATTTTTAAGTGCTTTCGCTAAGGTTTTGGGACCCTAGTAACAGAGAGAAGAAATCCAATTAAACTTACATAGTATCACATACCTTGTACCATGCTTATGGTTGGAGATCCTGATGAAACTCATATACATTTTATCTTCTTGACATCTGTAACAAAAACACTGCCTTTATGGTTGAAGACCAGGGAAGTGCACCTATTTCTGGTGGAGTGGAGAGTTTGATATCTGGAAGCTAAGACTAATGTGACCAGTTTGATACTTTTCTGACATTATCAGCAATGTTTGGACATGTTTAGTTTTTTAGTTCAATGAGAATGTTCAGTAGCCATGTAACTTGTTCCGGGACAACACTGCATTTAGAGTGAGCTGAGAAAAGACAAGAATGAACGTCATCTATTTATCTTGTTCAGATATAAAAGTGCACTAATTGAGACTTCAATGATGTCCATGTAAGGCTGTATTGTAAAATGATAATGTATTTTTTCCTACTTTTTAATGACATTTCCAGATCATGATTGAAATATCACAAAAAGACCAAAAAGTCACATTACAAATATTGACCCATTTGAGAGTCACAAACAAAATATACATGATATTGTGCAATGCTATTTATGTTAACTCCTATTAATGTTTTCTATATTGTGCAGTCATTAGTGACTACTTGCAATGTAATCGACTCAAAAGTAGCCATGATATGCTTGGATATCACTTTGAAGGCATTATACAGTTTTATTGACCCAAGAGGGGTTATTATGTGGTTAGAGATTAATATATAACAATCACTTGCAAGGAGTTAACCACTTTTATTGACTCAACAGGGGTTATTATGTAAACGTGGTTGGGATATGAATACGTCACAATCCCTTGCAAGGAGTTAACCACTTTGTTTTGACCCAAGAGGGGTTGTTACGTGGTTGGAAATTAATATGTAACAATTACATGCAAGTAATTAATCACTTTTATTGACTTCAAAATGGTTACTTTACAGTTTATTGTCAATAAATACCAGGGGTGAACAAATAATTTTGTGAACTGGTGGTCCCTGGACAGTGCCTTAAAAAATCCAGTGGTCCTGCTGAAAGAATTAATGGTACAACGTAAAATTTGTGCTGGTCCGCCCAAAAAAATCGCTAGTCCCGGACCCAGGACCAGTGGATTTGTTCACCCCTGAATACCTAACAAATACTTAAGAAATCTTACAGAATTCAGCCATTGTGGTATTTATAATTTTTTAAACTCTTATATGACTGTATATGGTCATGATACAAATGGAAGTCAATATCATATGATAATAAGATCTGTCAAGGAATTATTAACTTTTAGTGACTTCAGGAAGTTATACAACACAGAGTCAATATAAAACTTGTTGACTCCAAAAAGTCAACATGCAATTTGGAGTCAGTATAACAACTTTCAAAACCTCCAAGGAGTCATTATATATGTAAGAGTCAATATTATAACAGCCATCAAGGAGTTATTTACTATTATTGACTCCAAAGTGGTCAATATGGTTTGGTATATATGTAGTGCTATTGACTGAGTTTGGTCTTTGTCAAAGTAGACTGTACAATGAGTTGTTTGCTCATGAAATTGTATTTGGTCATTACAATACATAGTCAATATCATATCCATACTTTTGGCTCAGCATAAAAGCTATAGTCAAGTTGTTATACACTTTTATTAACTCCATGTTGCTTTGGCTCAATGTAATATCTACACTTTCACTGACGCCGTGTGGCTTTGGCTCAATGTGATATCCATACTCAAGTTGTCATACACTTTTATTGACTACATGTGGTTGTGGCTCAATGTTATATCCACACTCAAGTTGTTTTACACTTTTTCTGATGCCATGTGGCTTTGGCTCATTGTAATAACCATACTCAAGTTGTTATACACTTTTATTGACTCCATATGGGTGTGTCCTAATGTAATATCCATACTCTAGGAATTATATACTTTTATTGACTCCATTACTTAACTGTATAAGCTTCTGGTTTCTAATAAGTAAGTCAGTAATGATAATTATACCCTAGAAATAGGGTAATAGTGTTTTTATCGCTTGATAGTGTAAGAAAACACTTAGTTGCATGTGGTAATCCACAGGTCTTTGTACAGTGTGTAGAGTGAATAATAGTTCACACAAGTCAATATTTGATTTATTACATGAAACAAATATTAAGATACCCTTATTTGGAATGCAGCTTAAATATTTGTGTATCATCAAAAGCACTGCATTTGAATTATTACTCAAGTGTTAAACATTGTTATCTTATGTAAGACTTGACACTTACAAGTGCTAAATTTCACAGAAATGAAAAAGTAACCTTGTCTTGATAGCCACTCCTGACATTTGGATGGTTTTGACACAATGTTTTGTAAGGGTGTAGTTCTTAGGTCGATATTTGTTTCATCCATCTAGTTGTTGAAACTGTATGTTGATACCCCCTATAACCAGCAAATGTTTGGTTTGATCCTATGAATTCTATAGCAGATTAGTCTAATCTATTAGGAAAATAGAGGTGAGCTGGTTATGCAGAGATGTGTCATAAAAGGAGAACGAGAGAGGCATAAATTGGTTATATCTTGGAGAGGGGGGGGGGGGGGGGTTAAGGATGGGGTGTTAATGCACTGCCCAGCCTTGGTCTTGTCTGTAGAGGTTCCTTTCTTATTAAAGGACTATTTGAACTGGGTATTTTTGGGTTGCTGTTCAGCATAGGCCATATCAATAGGGGGTCCTTTCTTTGTAAAGGTTTTCACATTGGATATTTTTTGGTTGCTGTTCAGCATAGGCCATATCAGTAGAGGGTTCCTTTCTTTGTAAAGGTCTGTTTAGTCACTGTTTTCTGTAGCGTTTGGTCACAGTGATGTGACTTTTCAGGTTGCCAGTTCCTTTGAAAGGGCCATTAAAATAGCGATATTGCTATGTCTGTTGGTTTGTACCAAACCCTCGTTTTGTGTTTCTATGATGTATGCCATTGGCTACAATGGTCTTTTGTGGTATAGTAATATTTTAGGTATTGTGTCTCGGCACAGGAGATGTTGTATAGCTATCAAGCATGTATTACCTACCAACTATTACCATACTATCCCTATCCTATCTTGTACAATCTATGAAATTTACCAAGAATCACAAATATATGTAATTTTCCAAATTTCTGTTTTCATTTTTGCCAAAAAAATCTTTGCGATCAACTTTTGTATGTATAGCACTAAAAATGGGCTGAACAAATCATTGTCTGCTCTAACATCAATGAAAAACTTAATGTAATTTTTGTGATTTTTCTTACTTTTTTTGGCTACCATGATATTTACCATGTTTGTGAGATTTTTTTGTAGATCGGTGCTATCTGCAGCAGCAGTTTGAATCACTGTTTTCTTTTGAGTGCTGTTTGGTTGCCAATCTAAACTAGAAAACACTTTATTGTAATATTAATCTAGATGAAGAGGTGAAAATATACAGAGAAAATAAAGAACAATGATCATGTAAAAAAATAGATTGATGAAAATTGTCATTGTTGTAAGTGTGATGAGTATGAGGAAAGCTTGAGTTGAGTGAAATATTACTGTTAATCAGAGACCAACTTTTTGAAAGATTTTAATCTTATTTCAAAGTGTGTAATCTACCATGTGAAGTGGGACAATAGGGAACTTGCAAACCCGCCATGATGAATGTTGCATCATGGGAAATGTGATAATATATACTTATCAATTAGTATTGTAAACATTGTTGTTACATTGTTTATAACCACCAATAATCAATTCATATTTACCCTGACCAGTGTGGGAGATTTATTTCATCGGTAGCTCCAGAGATGTACGATAACCGCATAATCCCATAGTCCTTTGCGTCTGAGCATGCTCAGTCTGGATTGAAAGTTTCCTATTTCATGTACTGTATTTTGTCTTCGTTTGACTGATTTCTTTGGATGTTATCATGATTTTCTGGATCTGAAACTATACGAAGCTAGCTGTATATGAGGCTCAATACGGAACTAGTCTCATACTAGCCTCATTCTCAATCTGAGACCAACTTTTATAAAATCCACGTCCCATCCCAATCTTTGACGTTCACGCCCCATATCACCCTCACACGGTTTCAATGACAATTACTTGTTTATTATTCACATTACTTCATAAAACAACGACAAAAACGGTGCTTCAAATATCTGAACGCTTTCATCCTCCTTTCAGCCATGGTTCGCGTTTCTCATGTACTTATCGCCAGGTCTTGCTGGTTGCCCGGACATGTGCTTGTGAGCTGTCAAATGGAAATACCGCCCTCAACCGTGTATATGAGTAGAGGACATTTGCGACTTCGAGATTTTGTCTGCCTGGAGATGTTCCCGAGATATTTCAAATGATCGAGGAAAAAATGTTAGATGCTGGTACGACTTCCAGCTCGCATAATCCATTGAACCTGGCAACATTAAAATAACACCGTTATCATAAATGCAAAAGAATCAGCGTGGGTCGTTGTCCAAATCTGCAGTCCAATTAAAAACCAAAATATCTCTCATTTATGCCGACAGTAGATTTCTTCCCATATGTGCACAAATGTATGCAAAAAAGAGATTACATTCTGTAGAAACCACGTCCGATTGTTTATACATGGTTCTATGAACTCGGAAATCGTCAAAATGTCGAACTCTTTATCAGACGATTTACGGCGAGCTTTGGTAATTTCTCGAAGATGAGTTTCCATAGAAACGCACATATTTGCCGTTAATTTGGTCACGTTTGTATTCCGCATCATTCCTTCGACTATGTTGGTAACTAATGACTGGGAATTTCTGTCATGTAGCCGATTTTCGTGAGTAGGTAAGTTTAAGTGAGCTGGAAGAGAAACTTGTCTTATAAACGCACCAGGAAATCTAAAAGCTTAGAAAACAACTGGAAGGGGGGAGGGGTGAATACATAAACGCGCAACCTGATGACTAGTTTGAGCAGAGTTCTCGAATGTACCCCCCCCCCCGGCTCCCCTCATCATCAAAAATAATTTTTAGAGGGTTCACACCTAACTCTAACCCTAGTTCTGGTCTCTTTTCATCGGAGGAGGGAAGCTGGAATGGAACAGGAACCCTGACAAGACAGAGATCGGTTGCAGATTTTTGTATGAGTGGTTGGTAAATTCACTTACATGTAAAAGTTGAAGTGGTCTGGATGAGAAATCAGCATTTATTGGGTAATTGGGAAATATAAAAAGAACTACCGTCTCGGTTAACACCATCTCTCTCTATATGCACACGCCACCTTGACCTATGACCTTGTAGTTAAAAATAAAGTTACTGATTTCCAATCCGTCGAGAAGGAGGCCTCAGTCACAGCCTGTGTCCCTTTGATAGTAATTTCAAACGAGTAATATAAATTGTACTAAAAATAATAAAACATGGCTTACCACCCGTAATGTTTGCCTTGCATTTACATGTATTCTAGCAAACTTGATTGTCAATTTCCGAAATCCGAATATATAGCCCCTTTTGTTACCCGGATGGAAAATATACAGTATTACGATGAGAGAGAGAGTTGTAATTCTATACTTCACTGTTTACTTATTAAATGTCATTCAAACACCTGTTGCTAAGTAACATATTGAATCATCGGTTACCATGGTAATGTTTTTCAGTATGACGTAACTACTACTGAATAGTTGCAATATAACGACAGTAAAATGAGTCCGGACTTAAGAAATGTTCGTGTTAGTGACAAGAAGGGGTGGTAGAGTTACTGTTGAAGCAGTTCGTGTGAAGTGTGATACTGATGGCTTTTGACTGCATCAGGCAAATTATATACAGTTACAATAGCAACTAGTAAGGTTTTTATTATGTCTCATTAAGCCTGGCAAAAGCCCCTAATATGACTACGACTTTTTACTGCAAAGGGCTTTGTACATAATATGTACGAACATTTGATAAAAGCTAGGCGCATTTTCCATATTATACGTCCGTCGAAATCAGGTTCTTAGACAGTTGAATGTGTTCTATTGAACAACATCCTGGATACATTTGAGACTACGATAGCTTTCCTTAGATACGTGGTGTTTTCAATTGACATGCCAAAATAGAATTAATGATAAGGGAGTTTAGGCTTGTAGAAGTTGTTGATCTTTAGGTCATAATATGTATAGTAGGGTAGAAGGAGCGAGCGAGCGAGCGAGAGAGAGAGAGAGAGAGAGAGAGAGAGAGAGAGAGAGAGAGAGAGAGAGAGAGAGAGAGAGAGAGAGAGAGAGAGAGAGAGAGAGAGAGAGAGAGAGAGAGAGAGAGAGAGAGAGAGAGAGAGAGAGACAGAGACAGAGACAGAGACAGAGACAGACAGACAGACAGACAGACAGACAGACAGACAGACAGATACAGACAGACAGACAGACAGACAGACAGACAGACAGACAGACAGAGACAGAAAGAGAGACAGAAAAGAGAGACAGAGAGAGACAAAGAGAGAGAGACAAAGAGAGAGACAAAGAGAGAGAGAAACAAAGAGAGACAAAGAGAGAGAGACAAAGAGAGAGAGAGAGAGAGAGAGAGAGAGAGAGAGAGAGAGAAATCAATTTAACATAAAAGAGAGAGAAAATAAAAGAAAAAAGTAATATAGCAAACGGAATAAAAAGAAACATAGTAGTAAATATGAAATGAATGTTTTCCTTAAAAAAACAAATCTTCCTACCGGACATGCTTTGTGAAAACATAGAAATATCCTTGTAATTTTGTTACAGTCAGTTTGTAAGATCTGGCGTGATAGAACGGTTCGAGTGCTTTCGGCAAAACTCGGTCAGCGTTCGCTTCAATCAATGAAATCTATCATGATCGTTCACTATGCTATCTCGACACAACCCTATGTACTAACAATACATTATTCATTTCTTATATTGACTAAATCATAGGCAATTTCCATTTTCATTTCTATCGACCTAAGCTTTTTATGTTGCTTGTGTCTTATGAATAGATAATATATACATACATACATACATACATACATACATACATACATACATACATACATACATACATACATACATACATACATACAGACAGACAGACAGACAGACAGACAGACACAGACAGACAGACAGACAGACAGACAGACAGACAGACAGACAGACAGACATATACATACATACATACATACATACATACATACATACATACATATATACATACATACATACATACATACATACATACATACATACATACATACATACATACATACATACATACATACATACATACATATATACATACATACATGATGTAGTAATTCAAAGTCATTGTCATTGTCATTGTCATTATTGTACTAGTGTTCGAATAAATATGAATAATTTGATTAATAATCATAATAATAGCAACACATTGATACACAAATAACTCTTTTCATGGCCTAATGATCCCATGACACAGCTTGAGTCCTTCAATTTGCATTTTCAATTTCCACGTTATTAATCACTTCATTTCAAAACGATATAATTAGCTTACGACAACAAAGTGACGAGTTGATGTAATACTTTTTAATGCTAGATGGTATTGTTATCATTAATGAGATAGCATCCTCTTTAGAATAAATATTTAAATATCGCAAACAGAAATCCCACGATCAGATTCAGAATTTTATGAGGTTTAGTAAGTATAACCAACCAACCAACAAACCAATATTTTTTATGGGGTGACGTGGGGTGGGGGTAAATAATCGACCTGATGCATCCCCCGCCTTCATCTATCTCCGTATGGCATTTGATACCCGCTAGGCAGTAACCCAGAAACGTCAGAATATTTGTTAAAGGATTGCTATTTCAATTCATCCATTTCTCATTTTGAAAAGTGTTGTCGTGAACTGTTTTAGGATTTGATACCAGTACAACGTAATTTTTTCTGTGGACAGAGTGAGAATATTGATTAAAATTATTGGTTAAAATTTGACTAAATCACATGTGAATATGAGGCTGGTTGAAAGACACGGTAGAACAAGTTGATCGACACACCTTCTGGGGCTAGCACTTTGGGCGCGAAAAAAAAAGCAGACGGTCAACGTGTGACCAGACATGTTTGCTGATAAATGAATAATGTCCGCTAAATCTAAATACATTGCTTCGGGATGCACTTTTCTCTCTCACGGGGAAAATATTATTCTGCATGTTTGTGACACTAATTTTGTCAAACTTAAGGAGTCATTAGATTGTAAATTATGATAAAGATTTTAATGCAGAATCAGGGAACTAAGGAGTATTTTATTAGCTCGTTCATAAGTTCTGGTCACGTGATTACCGCCGCCATTCACGTGATTGTCGCCTACATGTGTTCAGAAACAGAGATCGCGAGGAATATATAAACATATTGAAATAGTCGTTTTGGAGCATTTGAACACACGACATATTGTCGAGTTACATCGGGTCTTGTGATGACATCCCGGGCAGTGGCTGATGACTCTTGATTGCCGTCCATTTGTTACACGTGAACTCCAACACAGTATCCGTCAGCAGCATGACTACCGCGAACGGTTTCCTCGAAAGCACGTCCCCTTCGAACGTAAGGTGGAAAATCCTGATTGCCTTACTGTGTGTGTTGGTATTAGGTTTGTATACTTTCCTACCACAGAATACTACCAGAAGCGACCCTCAGTCCCCACAATTCTTCAGGTACGTCTATATTAACTGTAATAGCTAACACTCCCTTTTTTTATAACATGCATGGAATATTATCCACTAACGATTGCGTATAGCTTAAATTAACAACACGCTCAAGTGAATAACATTGCTAATTATATCTTTTTTTAATATCATTCAACTCGCAATATAAGTCACACTGTGTATAACTACTGTACAGCTGTTCAAACGGTCATCAATTTTAGATGCCTGGGCGGTTTTTATGAATCGTTTCAATCCAAGCGAACTAGACAACGATTTTCATTTGCCTGAAATAATTCAGCCCAAGGAATGAATATGCAAGCATTGCACGTTCCGCTCTACAGACAGCGTCTGTGTTTTTGTCGTTGAATTATTGTCTGTGACAGAAAGTCGATCGACAGGTCGGATTTTCAATTCTAAGCTTTTTATAGGGAAAGAATGCGTAATATTTAACCCCGATAATTGTTCCCGTTACTGTCTATGATTGTCAGAGCGTAGAATATGATAAGCACCTGTTCTAAATTTATTTGGCATTAATAATATTATTTATGTTCAAGCGGAAATTATTATTTTTTTACAGATTTTTTCCGTGCATGAAGTGACTCTTAAGATTTAGTTTAAGCATTGTCTTGCAAAATTTCTGGGCAATATTTTTAAATAGAATTTTGAGCGGAAAAACTCGCAGCAAATCAGTAAATCGAACAAAAAATTATGTCGTTTGTCCAAAAATGCGAACAGACAGAGCAACTGAACAGCAAAGACACACACATAAATAAACAGATATATGAGTTTTGACGAAATAATTAACCAACAAGTGTCAAAATGTCAATTTAGGTTCAATTTATCAAAACCTCGGAGAATTTAGCAAAAATAATGAAATTAAAAGCTTAAAGGAGCAAAGTCTGTAACTTCACTGTTCTCGAACGTTATTATTGTTTCCAATTACAATGACATGTTTGTGTCATTCCAACGACTAGAATATCTTGAATCGTATTATGATATGATAAAAATGGCCTTGTGACATATTTTTGGGGTTATCAAAATATTTGAAAAAATCCATCGTCGTGTAGTTACCCTGCTTCTTTGTCTAACATGATGTGTTCATAATATGCCGATTTCTACCTAAATATTGTTTTGTCTCTATCGTTATTTTGAGTTCTGACTCTCCCCGAAATGGAACCAATTAAAATCTTATATTGCTTAGAATATCCACGTAATTTCACATTTTAAAAATAATTTCCCATTTTAAAAATACATTATTGTATCAGTATTATGTCTATCCTACGATTAAAATAACTCAATCACATCGGTGTATAAATTTACAATATTCTCCGATATAATTATAAAATGTGTATTTATCTCATACTTTCACGTACTTTTCCATTCGTGATTCATCCTCACGACACTGCAGACACTTATGGGACAGAAAGAAACTGTCATCTGCAGCAATCCACAAGTGCCCGTCAGAGTGTGAAAAAAAACAGCGAAGAGTTACGAGTGCAAGGAGTTGTCGCCGATGAATAAAATGCATACCGTTCAGACATCACGTAGTTGTTGTCTGCCTTGTCGATCTGCTTAGATCCGTGCATGTTGTAATTACCAAGGCTCGGCTCCGTTGTTGTAATACAGATGGTATTACTAATTGAACTAAATATCAATTAAAACCAAACGGATTCCGTTTTAATTTATTCAGAAATTGCACTAGATTGGCTTTCGCGTCATCTGGAATTGATGGATAGGCAAGGTATTGGTTTCAGGAGCGTTGTCACGGGGTGAACCACAAAGCATCGCGAACAATAGTATCACATGGACAATCTGTTTTCTATTATCTACATAGAACAACGGATTATGAATGTATGTATGTATGTATGTATGTATGTATGTATGTATGTATGTATGTATGTGTGTGTGTGTGTGTGTCTGTCTGTCTGTCTGTCTGTCTGTCTGTCTGTCTGTCTGTCTGTCTGTCTGTCTGTCTGTCTGTCTGTCTGTCTGTCTGTCTGTATGTATGTATGTATGTATGTATGTATGTATATGTGTGTGTGTGAGTGAGTGTGTGTGTATGTATGTATGTATGTATGTATGTATGTATGTATGTATGTATGTATGTATGTATGTATGTATGTATGTATGTATGTATGTATGTATGTATGTCACCATGTATGTATGTATGTATGTATGTATGTATGTATGTATGTATGTATGTATGTATGTATGTATGTATGTATGTACGTACGTACGTACGTACGTACGTATATACATATGACGATTTATATTGCTAGGCTCATAAATTGACTGAATAAAATTAGCATTGCTGATTTCTGCATGTCAGATGACGTCACGTAGATACACGATTACATAGAACATACCAAAAGACGAACATGCTGCCGAAGAAATTGCGTTTCTCAGTTCCGCGAAAAAAACCCGTAATTCCAAACACGAGAAGTTACTCCAATGAAACAGATGTCTAAGGTGTATGATCCTCCTTTGTCTTGTCTATGTCGCTATTTAACTATTTGTTTCCTTCTTCTATCTAAACGTCGTGTTTTCCTCAATTTCACTATTTTGTTAAACCTTACACAATGACTACTTAACCCACTTAAAACGATACAATTGATCACTTAACCTACTTATCAAGATGCATTGATACTGGTGCATATTCAATCAGGAAGTGTTTGTGATATTAATTAAATTCATTACAGGATTACGCAATATGGTTTCTACCTAGTTGTATTATTAATTAATGTCGTATCAGTTATTAATATCCATTTTACTGTGAAATTTGAAAAAAAATGTGATCTAAATAAGATAATTAACTGAACTATCTTTTTGAACGTTTTGGGTTGGTTTCATTGTTTCATTTGTTTTGCCTTTTGAAAAATCTATTTTTATGGTTTACTTATTATTTCTAGACACAGTACTACTAGACGAATACTCATTTTGGGGTGTATCAGCAAGATACCGTATTGAAACATGACGAGCGACACAAATCGAATGAATGGCACTCGGAGCCATGCCATTGGAATTACATTCCTGGCGGTATAACTGCAATGTTTCCATGGAAACGACACGGGGCTTTCGCTTTCTTTTATACATTGTCACCTAGAGAATGTGTTAGTTAAATGAAGAACACATAAAGCTATGTTAGGATCAATTCCACCACACGTGTCATGTACCCGACAACTGCAGCTCAGTCTTTTGATAATATCAAATTGTTCCCGCCATAATTTATTCGACCAAATTTCTCGCCTGCTGTTAATTCTTAATACAACATAACTACATTTTGACTAAAAAAGTTGTAATAGTATCATTTTCTGAATATGTGTCGAAATCTTGGTTCAGAAGTGATAACCTGACGTCATTTTAGACCGGAGTCACTGAAGTACGTACTTTAAAAAAGGGGCTCTTTCCCGCCAAATGTGTTGCATGAAAAATTGTATTTCCTTTGTAAGTATTTTTACGCATTCAAATTAAAAAAAATTGAATTACTATAATAACCCTTAGTTCTGAATTGACGTTCAAAATATTGGTTAAAATTATAAAATTTTGTAGACTTGATGATTGGTATTGTTGCACGAATATCAATGAATATTTAACGTCAAAATGTTTTACTTGATATGAACATTTATGAAGAACCCACGGGGTTGCATGAGGGGGGGGGGGGCAGTGTTAAAGGATTTAACACCCCCAGCTCAAAGTCAAAAGCATTCAGTGATACTTGTTGCGCACAGTTCATTGCGGTGTTTGTTCTGTGACATTCCCGGTGAAATGGCATCCGTCTATCGTCTAGAAACATAACGACATAAAGATATATTCGATACTGCCCCTTTCGTGTAGCTTAACACATTAAATATCACCTCAGGGAGTGTGCGTGACAGCTTTAATTTTATATAGAGCAAACCCATTATCTAGAACGAGGTGGAAGAAAACACTACATGCAAAGACCTTTCATTGAATTCAGGGTACTTCAAATGTTTTACACACACATACACACAAACACACACACACACACACACACACACACACACACACACACACACACGCTTGCTGTATGAAATCTTGCAATTGCGTCGATATATAGCTTTACAGGAATATAACAAAAATAAAAATCTTTTTATTTTTTAAATTCAAATGTAATAGTGTTTTTGGTTTTATACAGCCTTGTTTTGTAATTGTTAAAAACGGATAAAATTTGGAAGAATCACACAGGTTTAAGTACGAATTCACTGTTGACCAAATTTCGAACGGTTCTGTGCTCATCGGGACTTATTGAAACCAGGGTGTTTATACCTCCCTGTTGAAACTGACAAGACTTGTTTGGACGATGCCTACATTTGCATATTACGCTGACATAAATGAAATGTTCTTATTTTAGTGAGTTTGACATTAAGTAAATTTTCAAGTTGGTCAAGAAATATGTGTCCAACCTGTACTGTCTATAAGCTTAACGTCTACAGTATTTCTACTTAGGCCTAATAAAAAAATGTGGTTACCCGACCCATCTAGTTTTTCACGCCGATCCTAAACGTTTTTTTTTTTACGTACTCGATAAAAAATAAAATTGCGAAGAATGTAAAATATCGCCAGAAATAGTGTGGATGCGGATACTGACATCAATTTAAAAAGACAATATAAAAGTGTTCTTCTAATCTGAAATTGCTGTACATCTGATGAGAAGAAACCAATAACACAGAGACCGTGTGGAAAAAAACCGGAAAACATAACTACTTGAACTAGACACTCGCATATGAAAAAAATCTACCTACCCCACCTATATGAGTGCAAACGGAATAAGACAATTTTTTTGCTAGGCCTTAGCACAAAATCATAGCTTTACGTTAATTTAATATCATGAAGCTCAATTGTTCCAACCTGTGACTCTGTTTATCACTGTGCTTGCATAGTTTCAAGTGTGTGTTCACCAATGTATAGTGGTTGTTTTCGATGTAAAATATGAACTAAAATATGACCTAAACATTTAGGGATTTTGTTTCGACGTGATAAAATTTTCAAATTTGTATTCGCTTTGATACTGTTGCGGCTGGGGATTTGAAAGGAGTCCTGTCGATGAGGGGTAATGTTAATCAAACGTCGACTTCGTTTGAAAATCCTGGACTCAATTAAGACAGAAATGCGTCTTCTGGGATAATGTCTGGAATTCATCAAAAGACTTTCGTAAAACGTTTAACTAATTTTTAAAGGGGCACGGGCTGAGTGTATACGTTTTTTTAGGCGTAGTTTTTGCTGCCTTTTAAAAAGGTACTCACATTAATGTACCTACTGAAGCACACTTAACCACCACTTACAATTGACTGAACTCAAAACAGGTATTAAGATATAACTTATAAATGATCCGATGATGCAATTTATTATACGTCCCAAACATGTTCAGAGAAGTCCTACCGTGCAATCAACTGTTCTAACAATGTCTGGAGACAACTGTAATGTTATAGAAGACAATGGATCGAGATTAACATTATATTGGACTGTGTTTTTATTTAAGTATTATTAAGTTTTATATAAACTCAACTTTGTGCCGCTTTAATGAAGTATCTATAATACGATCAAAAGAAATGACAGTTTGTTCTGATCTGTACACCTACTAGTCTAAATCGTTGAACATCAAAGGCGACACTTTCTGCATTACGTAATATCTTTCGACTTTCCAATTCACAGATAAGAAGCCAATCCAAGGTTACGAAATGATTTACAATATTAAATTCCATTATTTCCAAAACCACCTGCTCTAAAACATTCGTAACACCCTTATTGACTTTTCACAACTACTCTTTTATAAATCATACTCCTGGGGCAACGAGGGTATGTCGCTTGTCTTGGCTAATTAAAACTCTCATCTCGGTAAATGTGTAGTTGCGTGCACGGGTATCAAACCTTCTTATCGTGGCTTATTCTCGTTTTCCCCGTGGTCTCAGAAACGAGAGGAAAATGCATGCGTGGGAAGGGAAGTCATTTGGGACCAATTTCCAAAATCAGAATGCCTTATACGTTGTTAGACTAATAATATGTGCCAGGTTTTTTCTCGAAGAACAAGAACTGGGATTTTCACAGTCACTATGTTTTCGATCGAGCACACAGATGGTCTCCAATAAGCTTTAATAGACACTTTAAAGTTGCCGGCATTTAAGATGAAATATAAATAAACGTGATTGTAATATAATTTTGAAAAAAGAGTGTCTTGTTTGTTTATCTTTATTGTCCATGTGAAATATCAACTAAATATTGATTTTCCTATTTTGGACGTTGGTTATATATTCGCTTGAAACAGGGACTAGTAGCTTATTCTGTTACTAGCATCGTTGCATCCCCTCTTACTTCCCTATTCATGAAAACATTTACGTACTAGTAATACATTTCTGTAACTCACAAGTCGAGAAATGATACATACATACATACATACATACATACATACATACACACACACACACACACACACACAGACAGACAGACAGATAGACAGACAGACAGACAGAGTCTAAACAAACAAGTATGTAAATTATTAGTTTTAAGAAGCATAACTGCAAGCAGACAGAAGTTAATTTGAATTCTCCAACATTTGTAGACAGAAATAAATAGTCTCAAGGGTACAAGCATGATACGACAGTCCATTCAAATCAGTGAGTATCGAAGTGTGACGTCATTGCTTATCAAATGCATGATCGACTGACAGTTAAAGATTGGTGTGAATATACATGTATCTAAGGTTCAACGACCGTTTGGCCATCTAACAATTTTGTCTCGGTTTGATAAAATCAGTAATGAAATATAATGCTATGTAATTCACATACATCTCCATCAACAATTGACCTATTGCAGGACGATGCAATGCAACGAGACAGCTTATAAACGTCTAAGTGTTCGCCTTGTAGATTTTTAACGGCAGACGACATTTTCTCCCAATATTTGTTGTTAGAGGTTTGAAACGATTTTTCAGACGACAATTTTACACCGAAATCACACCATTTGTTTTAATGAAAATCTAGTATTGTATGTTTTGGTAATTATAATTCCAATCCCTCATTTTGGGGAAAATATGAATAAGGTCAATCAGACTATAATCTACTGTTGTATATTTTGATAATTGACAATTTTATAATCAAATCCCGCCATTTTTGAAGAAATTTATTTTCATCGACTATACCTAAAGTAAGCTTATGTTTTGACAGACAAGAAATCTTGAATGTAAAATGTGATTGGAAGAACGAATTTAGTACAAAAGGAGCGCGCGCATAATTGTAAAAATGGCGCGTATGAGATATGAGAAATATCGTCAGGTGGGTCTGTGAAAATGTAATATCGGTTTTCACACGAGTGTATACCATAGAATTTGGAATAGGACAAAGCACGACGGGCGAATTATTGCTGCATGAAAAACTCGGTATGGGGTTAATGGCGATCGAATTATTTCCACTTAAAAAATAATGATTCAGCTTTCTTATTCGGGAATGCACTACAGCAGTGTTTGCTTGTAATAAAACATTTGGGCCGTGTGCACTAATACCAGAGTAGAAATTTGCCAAAATGAATGTCTTCGATTTCGCAAATTAAGTAATTTTCCAATAAACATTTTCAGGTTTCTATTGGTCTCCTTTAGAAACATGATAAACATATGAAGTGTTCTCTATGAGACGGCATAAATAAAGACGGGGTGGGGGGGGGGCCGACATTTTGTTTTAGTGAAATTTAAAAAAGCTGATAAAATGTCACGGAGAATAGGAGGTTTTGGACTCCTTGAAAATAATCCTGTAGATGAGAAAACATGTAATGTACTCGATTTGTTGCAAGATCGGGCGGAAAATGTTTCTAACTAAGGATGCAAATTCAAATAGAAATTATACATAAACCTCCAAATCTAGCAAAAAACTAATAATGACTTTAAGCTTCGTTGCATCTCTCAGATTAATATTGAACGTTAGATACAGTAAAGTGTCACACTAAAAACGTAGCGTGCTTAATCTAATAGAATAACTTGAAGTAGACAGAAATCATGGTATCATGGAAACAAACGCTGATCTGTAAATTGTCGTTTAAATATATCACCTCTTTACGGCAGTGGCAACCCATGTTTCCTCTCAAGCAGAAAATTAACTTGATGCGTTCCTGAAAGTGCCAGTGAAGCAAAAATCACGAAATATTCCCAAGTCATGATAAAACAGGGTTAAAAGGGGATATTGGCGTAATCCTCGTGTAAGTCCAAACTCGTTCTTTGCATTACTTCCATCTCATTGCCTCTAATATCAAATCTAGGAATAAAATATTAACCAAGAGAAATGTAAGAAGGTACCATAAAACAGCATTGATGTGTATGTAGCAACCAAAGTGAAATTATATGGTCTGGAACGGTAACAATGTCTTAAAATGGTACAATCTTGTATAGCGTAAAACACTCGGATGGTAATAACATTCGGATGGTAATATACGGTGAAGCCTGACTTAATAAATTATGCAGTTTGCACAGCCTAATTGGCATTTTATTTGCTCTTATCACGATCGCGATTTTGCTGGCGGGAACGATGCAACGCGTTTGGTGAATTTGAATATCAGACTCTAGTACCAAGTATCGGATCTAAAGTATACGAATATTTGTATGCTACGAATCGGTCGACGATTTGATATAAATTAAACCAAACTATTTTTCTATCTTATCAAGTGTTTTGAAACCGTGGGGGTCATCGGTTTTATTTTACTGAAAAGTGAAGCCTGTTACCATAGCACCAGAAATTAGCCACCGCCTACAACATGTTTCATCTAGTCCATCAAATAGGTAGTTCTGTTTTGTTCTAAACCTCAGCCCGGACATTGAACGAATACCATCTTGTGAATCGTTTGTGTGAGATACTTCTTTTTCATTACGACACTGTCACAGACGGGACATTAACTAAACACGATCCTACAATTGTCAACTAAGTGCTGATTACACCGTGCAGTGTAACAGAAAAAGAGAATTTAGCCCAAGGCACAGTAAATGATACTCTAAATTTCTTTCTCATTACTGCTACCAGCATATGTTTGTTGCCCACACCACCATCGAAAATAACACACAATATGTTTATTATATTTTTTATATGAGGATTAATTTGAGAAAAACAAATTAAGCTCTGGGCCTCTAGCCCTGGTAGGAGAGAAATGTTAAGGTGTAATTGAGCTAATGCTTTAAAGAAAGGTGTAATTGCCGATTTATCCATTCTTATCACCCAAACATTTTTTGTTATGGGTTAAAATTCAGAAAATGTGTGAAACAATGATGTTTTCCGGATCAATGCCTGCGATGAATATATAGATAAGTAGTTAAACATATGGAGATAGATAGGCATGCCTGCCAGATAGGCAAACACTCAGGTCAGAGTCAGAGGTGCGTGTTTTGGATGGATTTATAGACACAATACTCAGCTAGACATAGATATAGGAATAGACACAGGATTGATATGGGATAGAAGAATAAACAGATAGAAAGATCCATATAACATTAAATGGACATACATACATACATACATACATACATACATACATACATACATACATACATACATACATACATACATACACATATACATACACACATACATACATACATACATACATACATACATACATACATAAATACATACATACATACATACATACATACATACATAAATACACATACACATGATACACACACATACATACATACATACATACATACATACATACATACATACATACATACATACATACATACATAGAAAGAGGCAGGCTTGAGGGCAATATGATAGACATACAGACTGACTTTTACACAAACACAAATTTATTACCCGTTTTAATAAACTGATTGTGAGCGAAATTGTTTGATTGAAAACTATAAATGCAATTAACTAGAATAGAATAATCATGGTAAAATAGCGTATGCAATTAACTAAGTGTACAAAAAAAGTTTGCCAATTATAGTGTGGTGTGCAAACCCCGTTAGTGTGTGTCAAAATTATCCTATATTAGTACTATTGGGACCAGCAGGAACTAATAAAATTTGTTTGGTGATGAATAAACAAATTTGTAATCTTAGATGCACTTGACGATTGTCATTTATTGATAACAGTGATAGTAACCGTCAAACTAATACACTGTTTTCGGCGATGATGTGTTATTCTGATAGCTCTCGTATCTTTATCTTGTCCTTAATCCCATAGCAAGTCGTTATTATGGCTTGAAAATATTTCCCAAGTGATCTGGGGACGAGGATTTCATGTCTTTTTTGCTTTTTCACTGCCCAATGAAAATGTTTAAAACATGTGTGTAAAATGTAAAAATTATATATTTTTAAATTTCAATGTTTTCCGGGTGTATAGAGTTTTAATTAAGTTATATTATTAACGAAGCTTAGAGTTTGAGTTAATTAGTAAGTAATATATGTCATGCTGATTTCAAAACTGTTATGCAAAACTGGATTGATAATGTGTTAGCTGAACTGGACAGTAAAAGTGAGTTTGTTAGATATACGAGTATAAGTCCAACCACAGTATGACCAACGACTAAAAGAACTTGAAACCCGGTCTCGAGAGTAATGGGTTGACTTTGGTCATGATACAAGACGACACGGCTGGTTCAAATATATAATCTCATTAAAGTGGCCATATTGATGAGCACTGGACATTTATTTAGGATTTTTAATTTTAAACAATTTTATAATGGCTTCCTATTTGAAAAATCAAAGTGAAACAACATCGACTAAGTAATATGTGTTTGTAATATTGCAAAAAGCTAAAACGTGTAAAAAGTGTGTCGTTGTACGCACAATAACAAACATTTTACATTATGATTTAGCAATCTATTGAGTTAAAAGCAAGCACATGGCATTTGTTATTTCACTTTGATTTTTCAAGAAGGAAGCCATGATGAAATTGTTTTGTATCCCAGACCCTCATCCATATGCTCACTTTAAGTATAAGAACGAACGTTTTGACTATTCACAGGTAGTCTTAACCGGGGTTCTCAAATGAATAAAATTACAGAAGGCATATAAAAGGTATGGTAAAAATTGGGAACCTAAACATCTGCAACAAAAGTAAAACATGAAGAAAAAGTGCTCTACCCTATAGACACATGGTTCTACAAGAGTTTAATGTTTCATGACAACCTTGAATTTATGAGCAACAGCAGGTTTATCTAATTAGTTACAGAGAAGACATTTTGACCGTTTTAGTCATCCATTTGAAATGGTGATACAGCCATGTACCATCCATGCTGCTATTGCTCGTGAGGGACAATTCAAGCAAATTTTCACTTCCAATTTTAGGTACACGTAACCGATATGTGACTTTACAATGATATAATTCTCTTTTCGCAATAAAGTGTCAGATCATCTTACTCATTGTTGCTGATAAGTAGGAATGTTTTTAGAAGTCCTTTAAATGAATCACTCAGTTTGCACGTAATGCATTCACTTCCAATTAGAGGTATTCGTTACAACGGACGTCATGTGTTTTCCACACACAAACTCCCCACAGCTAGACTGGAGGAGGTGGCTCGACCGTAGATGTAAAGTAAATAGAAACTTGGCAACTTAAAAAAATTCTGGGTCTAAAGAAGTTGTGAGAGAAGTGTCTTAAAAGAATGTGACAAGTCATTCGAACCATTTGTATCATTCCACACAGAAAAAGTGAGCTTCATAATTTCGAAAAATCCACACGACTTTGATGACCTCCTGATTTAACATTTTTACACGATTCGTGCAAATCGTATACTTTTACCGGAAAACATAAGTGTCTGATTTTCACAATTTTACACGATCGTTAAAAGATATTGAATTTTCAACACCGGAACAAAAGAAAGCCTGAAATAAACGATTCGTGCAAAACGTATGAATTTTAAACACCGGAACATGGGAATGTCTGATTTAACAATTGTACACGAGTCATGGAAATCGTATGAAATAACAGAACACTTGGTTGACTATCTACTATTACCGTTCCCACTGCGAGTGTTACCGTATATGCGTAAAACGATGACGCAAAGGGATCGACTGTTGTCGTTCCGTCGGGAAGAAACACAGTCCACAGAGGTTATTACAGTAAAATAAAAATACCGATGGCCTTTTACATAGAAAGATAAAAATACTAATCACATCAGATACAAATTT
The DNA here is from genome assembly GCF_964340395.1 of Glandiceps talaboti. Classification (NCBI taxonomy): domain Eukaryota; kingdom Metazoa; phylum Hemichordata; class Enteropneusta; family Spengelidae; genus Glandiceps; species Glandiceps talaboti. Next base: position 14,424,842 of record NC_135559.1, read on the forward strand.
CTAATAACCTCTACGGGGAATTAGACTTAATAATCATCTCATAGATTTTCCATATTTTGTCATTTTAATAGTAAAACTGTCTTATCAACGAATAACAGTTTATTAATTTTCCCAGTATCGTTATAAGAATATGTGTAGTTGACAAGAATACTCCGAGGATTTTTGATCTTGTTCATAAAAAATATATGATCTGTCAATTATTGACTTTTGTTAGTTCATCATGTCATTTGGATAACGACTTTATGATGGGTGTTTGACACTATGTCGAGTTTGTCGATAACATGCTGTCATAAAAATGATAAACAGTGTAATCAAACATCGTTTGTGGTTCAAAGCCACAACTTAAAAAACACCTATTTTGTTAGATATAATTGACTTACTCTTAATATCATAGATACCCTGCACATTATTGAATCACCTGTGAGTAAATGTATTTGTAAAGCTGTACACATAATATATGGTGCAGTAAAACCATTTAATACTCAATTAAGAAAAACAACCTCATTTTGATATCATGTTGTGTTATATTTCAAACATTTGCACGGAGAAACCTAATTTTTTTCTTGACTTCAACAAAGAATGTGTTTGAGTTTCTTCGATACATTTTACACATTTATTAATCTTTTGTGATGTTTTGAGTTACAAACAGACTGTCTATGTTGTTTCACATTAATTGTTCAATTTGGAAGCCATGATAAAATTGCTTTATAAATTAAGAAGTCCGAAATAAATACCCAAACCTCATCCATATGGCCACTTTTATATTCCAAGTTTGAAGAGTTTAAGCACTTTGATTTTGAGGGAATTCGGTTCTGGCGGTTCATTCTATCATCACCCAGAAACGACGAATTGTAACAGCACACTTTGATTGAATGGAACACCATTAAGTAGTTAATTTCGTCTCACTTAATTGAAATGAACAACAATGTTGATTTCATCTACGGGAAATTACTCTTGACATAATAACACATGACTTGCAATTTTGTTTGAAAAGGTTTGAGTTGTTTGGATATCTATATCAATTAAGTTGATAAAATGTCAAATAAAGACGGTGTTAATGCAAATTGCTTCATGTCACAAAAAATGGATTGTCAATAGCTTTACCATCAATCATGCCATCTCCAAATATAATATTAATTAATTACCGGATATAAACACTTTATACCTGAGTGTATTTTTTAACGAGTGGTATACATATATTGATTCATGGAAAACAAATCTAGTTGACATAATTTGTTATTATTTTAAGATTTAACAATGTAACTTTTTGTGTGTTTTGCGGCTATTTTACTGACAAACTGGAGACTGTACGTAATAATCAGCGAAACAGTCACGTACAAATTCCCCCAGCGGTGTAACGTAGAGTGGGGTACACTAGTGTTCTGCTGTCTCCTGACTAATGGTACATGGTACATCATAGAGCCTGGAATGAACTCCAGGGTTTATATTGATACACCTGCAGTGTAGAACAGAACACAGTCTGACGTATGACCCACCTGTCCTTAACCTTTAACCTCTCGCTAGTTCGTCGTGCAGATCTATCGCAATTATCTTTCCCAATTTGTCATCGAAATATGTTTGAAGACGTATAATCATATCATTGATATTTTTTATTCAGTCGGCAAATACACATGACATAAGGATTATTATGCTTTCACTCTTTTTGACTTTTTGCTGCTCTAACAAAATGCAAGTTTCTTCTTTGGATCTCTCTCTCTCTCTCTCTCTCTCTCGCTCTCTCTCTCTCGCTCTCTCTCCCCCCCTCTCTCTCTCTCTCTGTCTCTCTCTCTGTCTCTCTCTGTCTCTCTCTCTCTCTCTCTCTCTCTCTCTCTCTCTCTCTCTCTCTCTCTCTCTCTCTCTCTCTCTCTCTCTCTCTCTCGCTCGGGATATCGCGCTTTAAATTTGCATTAGAAACCGCCCTTGTACAGTTCATTTTATATCATTTGATAGGTGTATAAACGGATGTTTATGGTTTCACGAGCCTATTAAAAAAGTTCATTCGAATTCATAATTCCAAACTTTCAGTGGTGTGGGGTCTTTGAAGGGTTAATCCTGAAGTGTTAGTTATTATCAATCTGTTTTGAACTGATGAAAATATATCATAAGATATTAAAATAGAAGGTGTGACGTGTAAAACATTTGCGAAAAAGAATTTTGTTGAGTGACATTGCAGCTGCTTGAACAGATATAGCTGAAGTAAATGAGTAGGAACATTTATCTCGGTACATGTCATAACCATAGGTCAAAGTTCATCTCTTTTTTTGAAGACCAGGTGCGGTCGTCTACACTAACATCATGACCAAACGATCGCTCACAAGATTTTCTGGCTCCACTGTATCATGACAATGCGCATGACTGAACAATTATACGGTTGAGCGTTTTATAGTTGCAAAGACAAGTCACTATTGATCTGTTTATTTCTCCACTCGATTAAACCTTTGAAAATACACAGAGAGTGTGTTGTTATCAGTCAAAATTTGTAATGTGGATATGAAAAACAACACACGTCTGGCTTTAAATGCTATGTACTTCTTTTATGAAGGAACGCATTGATAACTTGACAAAAACAAATATTTATGGCAGTATGTAAAAAAACAATTTCGGGTACTATCACAAAACCCTGACAACGGAAATAGTAAACTGCCAGGATATTTCCTTCGTATTTCCCATATACTAAAAAAAACAACAAAAAGGTTATAAATAGTCCATTGTAAATACATTGTGACATCTTTTCATATTTACGAGAAATAGTTGGCGAAAATAGCTTCAAAGTACCACCACTTGTATTGTTGCTATTGGTTTGAAACACACGAGAGTTTTCCAACGTCGTGATCCGATCTCTATGATCAAATTTAATTTCGTTAGTGGGAGAAACCTTTGTTACTTTTCGTTTGAAACTGTTGTAAGTCGTTCAACCCCCAAATCAGTCCTCTTTGGATGCTAGCTGATAGGCTTGGACTACTTGTCGTATGAAACTGCCAAGGAAAAAAACATCCTTCCTTTTATAAAATTGCCTTTGTGTACACCGGCTCAAAGTCGACGTCAATCCCCTTATGCAGTAACATCTCCAAGCACTGTAACTGTAAACCTCTATCAAAAATTAACTGTGTTTTTCTGTTTTGTTTGGTGTGTGTTCCTATTTAGGTTTGCTATATAGATAAAAGAAACAATACATACATACATACATACATACATACATACATACATACATACATACGTACATACATACATACATACATACATACATACACATGTACGAACACACACACACACACACACACACACACACACACACACACACACACACACTTCCCTTTTAACCAGACGAATATTTTAGTCAATGGTACCAGCATTAAGCTTTTGAATGATATTCAATGTACCATTTAATTTATGTCCTTTATCGTAGTTATGTACCCGTATTATCTACAAAAGTGATTGAAAAAAACAACAGAGGATATCCATGGATATTTTAGGATCTATATCCGGTGACTGTTCTGTGCTGTTGATTTCCAGTGCTGTCTGTGATCTGTCATTCTAGACGGATTTTGACTCTTGGTCACCTTATGTACAGGTCCTTTTTCAGTTTCATCTAGCTATTAATAGATATAATTGAATATTTTGTATTTACAACACCAGATGGCAGATTATCTTTAAAATATTCTTTTAACCTGAACTACATAGTACTCCGCCGGTCAAACAAGAGTTTAACGTTTTTTCTCTCCAGTGCACATTATCCCCTTCTAAGTTCTAGTGGGCTGCAGACAAACATGTCATTCTCTCCTAAGTATCGATGACCCGTGTGTGTATGACTCTATGTGTGCGTGCGTGTGTGCATATGTATGTACATGTATGTATGTATGTATGTATGTATGTATATATGTATATATGTATGTATGTATGTATGTATGTATGTATGTATGTATGTATGTATGTATGTATGTATGTGTGTGTATGTGTGTGTATGTATGTATGTATGTATGTATGTATGTATGTATGTTTATCGCTTTAAAATGAACTGACATTCGAAGTAACACCCCTACCCATGTAAACCCGTGCCATGTTCCAAGATACCATAGGCAAGCTATCCATCTACTAACATCCGGGTTCTTCAATGATTTATTTGTCATTCCACTTAATACTAATATAATCGAAACATAGACAGTGTGGAGAAATCTCACCTTCTATGATCGAACATGGACACAGTATATTACAGTTTGTGACGCCATCAGCAGTGCTAGTGTCAGGCACTTGGCATGCTTAGACCACATTTTACATATAGTCGTTGTCAAACTGTTTCTTATTCTTGTACCAAGGAATAATATCTTTTATTGCTGACAATAATTTTTCATATCAACTGTGACTTTTTTTGCAAGAGACTTTATACCCCCCTAAACGTAAATTATAGATGTGCTCTTAAAACCGCGAAGGCGCTTATCATGGGTCAATAAAAGAATATTGAAATGACAGTTGCCGGATTAATAGTTGACGATATCCTGGTGAATGATATATTCCCATACGTTCTGATTTCAAAATTCTTAATTGTGTGATTTAATATAACTTTAAATGAATTGTATTCTTTGTTAATAACAATTTATGTTTAAATTTAATTTTAATCAAGGGGAGAAACCAAATATAGTCCAGGTTCCAGAATTTGGCAGATTGTGCCACAGGATTAATTGTATATTGCAATGTCGGTCTAAATGTTGCATTTCTTTTCTATACGTTAATTGCGAATTATCAAAAATGGTCTAATTAGGACAAGGCTTGGGGACAAGCACTCTTTCGATTCCCTATTCTCTGAGAAAGTGATAGCAAAGTACGCCAGCTTATTCAGAGATTTATTTATAAGCGCTGCACGTGTAGAAAGAAATAGTTCATGAACGAGGATCATAACATATGCATACTGCGTCGGTCCATAAGCTAACCCCTGACTCAGGTAATCTGGCCATTTGGGTAAAACAACGTTTCATTTTGTATTATTGCAGGCTGTCACACTTCAAGAGGCGTAAGGAGCGTCGTAGTGATTTTTCCATGTTGTTTTGACTTCAATTCATCATAGTTTTCACCTACAATTTACTAGTGTATGAATCTGTAGCACATCCATTTTATTGACTCGTGTCATAACGGGTCGGTGACGCACACATCGCCCGCAGATATTTCGCTTATGGAAAGTAAATTGTTTTAATAAATATTTATTAACACAGATAGACTGACACAAAATACTTTATGCAAGCCAGGTTGAAAGGGTTTGAACAAAAAAATGCAAGTTTTATACTCTTACGTCACGACAAGTCGGGTATACGTCATTGGTTCTGTTGTTCACGAAATATTAGTCAAAATTTTCAAAATCTCCATTATTTTCCCCTAATTTTCAAACCTTATGCTTGAAGACGAATAGGTGTATGATTTTTCTTCATTCAGCTGGAAAGTGATCGTGACTACAAGGGTTTTGTCACTACTCGTCTATAAAACCGATGATGAGGCCCCTTAGGTCACTCGTATTTTCCTTGACTGAACGAAGATAAAATATTTTTTTAGGAATAAATGATTGAAATAGTTGTATGCCACAATTTCACTTTTGCTTTTTTTCAGTCTTGCATTATTTGAAAAAAATAATTAAATATGGATTAAACCATAAAAGTTTCTAAAATCATATTTTACAATATTGAGATTTACTAAATTGTAGTTTTTCAACTATGAACCATAAGGCGACAATATGTTACAATAACAGAACAGCAGATTTCCAATTTTGCTGTCACATGTAAAACTGTATCTTTTGAACACTAGTAGTTAAAAGAAACTGACAGATCAACGATAGATAGGGCATCAGGCCAAAAATAACACACACATGCACTATACATGTTGTCAATTCAAACTCCTACGCATCGGTGATATGCCTTCAATGCAATGGCGGCCACTTTGCCAAATCACAGAGTTTACGTCACTCGTTCGCAACTTTAAAAAAAAATGCTAATCAACATAAAACATCCACAGTGTTAATAATAATAATTAGTTTATTTATAAAGTAGACTGGCTTAATTCTGAAATATATTCCGTTAAATCACAATTTATGTACAATTCCACCAAACGCTAGAGCAGCGTATATATACAAAGTTAGTAGTTGGTATGTCAGTGACCAGTGTTCTTTTACATATCTTCAAAAATTTTGTTCTACTGATATAGAAATTTCGACGAACAGAAAAAGCTATTCATATTTGTATTGTTTATGAACTAGTCTACCCTTAAATACAATGTTTAGAATTAGTATTTGAAATACTATGGTTTTGCGACAAAAATCCAATATGGCTTCCCACTGTATGCAGTGACTTTTTTACGGTAGCGTTGTTGTGTATGAGCTTGGTTGTCAACTGTTAAAGATTAAAGGGTGTCCATACTTAGATTGATGACGGCAAAGGCGTAGTGCAACTTATCGGTAAAAGAGGCGCTAAAAAGGGGAACAAATAATTGATGTTACAACTAATGCTACAGTCTTGATAGGGTGAAAATTATAGTTGATGTTTGGACTGTTACCACTGCGTCCTTGGATACCAACCTTAACCACTGGTCTCTGTCAGACATACAACTATGATCGTAAACACGATAGGATCTCTCTTATTTTAGATCTACCGGTATACATATAGCAGGGTCGCAATTTATCAAATATATATTATATTTAATTTTGTCAAACTTATGAATTAATCTGCCTTTAAATACAATGTTTATACATACATACATACATACATACATACATACATACATACATACATACATACATACATACATACATACATACATATATATATATATATATATATATATATATATATATATATATATATATATATATATATATATATATATATATATATATATATATATATATGAATGAACTACAAATTTGTGTCGTATGGCCAGTGTAGCTGGTCACACTAGTCAGGTGGGTGAATTTCCCCGCCCGTTGCCAATGTAAAGAACTTCAAGAAGAACTTTTAAGTTTGTTCGCAATTTCTCCACGAGGTGAATTGATATCAGTTATCAGTTATGGTATAATCCAAGCTGCAAACACCAACCTTAGAACTATTTTATTATATAATAAATGTGTTTCTAATTTCACAACCTTTGCTTTTGCCTACGGTCGTAAACTGTGATATGTTAACAGGGCGATCATAAAATTTGAGTTTTACGACGCCATATTTCTTGTTATGACAACTTTAGTATGAAATTTATATATACTGCGTACAAAGTGTTGGCAGATTTGGTTGTTGGTAAAAAGTGTTGGTAAATACACGTTTAGAGTTATGTTCAGTTTACTTCGCTTTAAAATGGTATGAATGGTAGATTGTAACATTTTGTTCATTCGCTTGTCCATTGTATGATATGCCTCCAGGCAATGTGTTGTTTTGATATTTTTGATATTTTAAGTTTGTTATTTTATTTACCTGACTCTGTTTTGTTTTGTTTTGTTTTGTTTTGTTTTGTTTTGTTTTGTTTTGTTTTGTTTTGTCGCAGAGTTGTGTTGTGTTGTGTTGTGTTGTGTTGTGTTGTGTTGTGTTGTGTTGTGTAGTGTAGTGTGGTGTAGTGTAGTGTAGTGTAGTGTAGTGTAGTGTAGTGTAGTGTAAAGAGGTGTAGTGTTGTGTTGTGTCATGCGTTATGTTATGTTGCGTATTGTCATGTCGTGGTGTGTACTGTGACATTTACGTAGTGCACTCTTGTCACGTGAAGCTAATTTGTCGTGTCACATCGTTCGAGATTGTATCGTGCATATGTTTTACTTGTAATGGTGATGTGATGTGATGTGATGTGGTGTTACAATGTTCTCCACAACGCGTACATTAGTGTTGTACTGCATGCATTGTGATGTCATGTAGTGATTCTTTTTTTCTTTTTGAAAAAAAAAATTGTTGTGTATTCCACAGTGCTGTGTCGTGTGGCATATCAAAGGCCACACATTGCTTTCATATCCTGGTCATACTGTTTTTTGTTGTTGTTCTGGAAATTGTTTTAACCTGTACATGTATTCCCGTGAAATGTAGAATTTATTCCCCGTATCTCAACTTATTTCATTTGCACACTATCCAGCGTCTCTCGCAGTGTGTCAACATCATGAAACCAAAGCATACACTATACTACCCCCCCCCCCCCCCAAGAACCTCACACACATCATAGCGTAAATCATGAAAATACAACTTTCAAAAAGGGCACTGTTTCTATGGAGAATTGATCGTCATAATTTGTATTCTGTGATAAACTTTCAATATGATCAACTTGTCTCGTTTACATACACTTATGTGAAACAGATATAAGGAAGATTAGAAACGACATCGTAATGGATCAATATTAGACTTGCATCGTTTTACTCGTCAAATATTTGAATATCATAAGTATTCGTGAAGAACCACAAGTGTAAATACATTGATCGATAATGAAACTAAGTACATTGTATACATTTTTATTAGCGCATGCGCAATTCGGATTCACAGGAAAACGTTATCCATTGTGATCTTGCAAACCAATATTTGAAAGTAATTTTTCACCGTGTTATACCGTTGCCGTAAGATGGCCATGTGGTTTTACGGCAAAAATGGCCTCAAAGAGAACACGATGTGTCGTCAATAGAAGAAAAGTCCATATTCAAATACGACAGTGAAAAATCATATCACTGATGGGATCATCGTGTTATGTTAACAATTTTTAAACTAAACACCCCAAGAACATTCCCACAAATTTCAGGCCAATCTGCCCAGTTTTGGAGATTACTTTTTTTGACCAAACATCATATTTTTGACCCAAAACGCACATCTCTGATGCGATCATTTTGATTTGAACAATTTCCCATCTACACGCCCTAGGTAATGTCCCAACCAAATATCAAGGCGATCGGTCTGGCGGTTTAAGTCGTTTACATACACGCACGCACGCACACACACACACACACACACACACACACACACACACACACACACACACACACACACACACACAAACACGCACACATTTCAGCATGCCTATAACACTACTTAACGAAAAATGCATGTAATTGTACAAGGTTGAAAACTATCGGGGGTAGCGGCAGAGTCAGTGTTAGTTTGGAAATTTTGACGAGTTGGTTCAATCAAATAACAACGTAGGTGAGGTGAGAATGGGTGAGATGACGACACTTATAAAAACAACAAATAACATGAAACGGTTAACTTGGACTTGAACATACAGAGTAGCTGAGGAATATCTTCTGAAATGGTAGTAAACGCAGATTATGGTTTTAGCGAAATATAATCTATTTTGAGATATGGAAACAATTGCCTGGTGTCAATAAGCGGGAACAAATTTAACACTGTTTAATCACTCGTCAGCTATTAAGTTGAATGATGTGTTTTATTCAGAGTACCGTGGCCAGCGGCCTTAAAGGTACAGACCTCATTATACATTAAAAACCTGCGAATTCAATGTAGAGGTTTGTTGTGACCAAAAACAATATATTTTTGTTTAGCCTGAGTATATCAAGAAGTGTATATCCCATAATTTTTCTTTCAGCCTCCTTCACAATTTAAATTTTATTCATTATTGACAACAAATCATGTTCATACTCAGAATAATTTAGCAAAGTTTGTATTTTTCGCTTTCCGTTTACGTCAAAGTATGATAGACTAATTTTTATTGTGTGGACTTGTGCTATTGTTTTTTTTATCACAACAAACCTCTGTATTTACAGCTATTAATAAGTAATATGGAGACAATTATTTCTAAGAATAAGAAATCAAGATATTTAATTTTTCATATTTATTTTGTGGGATGATATGCAAGCCATGAAGATCATCTCGTCAATTTTGCAATTACATTGCTAATTATAGACGATCCTGTTCTATTTTCGCGCACTCGAGTAGAGATCCGGAACCACCTTACAGTAATTAAAAGGTCGTTGACACGTGGACATTGTATTACTCTTATCTCATTCGTTGACTTGGATACCGTTACCCATCATTTTGTTGCCAATATATAAGACATTCATGCTGTCATTATATTTTTTTTGTACAATTTGCACACAGATAAGATTGTCAAAACTCGACATCATTATCTAAAGATAGTATTTCATGAAATATTTATTGATAAGCTATGAATTATTGAACATGAAATATTATTAATAAAAGTATGTATATGTTGATTACGTGACAGGCATAATATGTAAGAAGTAAGTAAAAATCAATGCATTGGCAAAAGTTTATTACCTTGTATAATTCATATATCTGGTAAGCTTGCATACAAATCATGGTATATATTGTTGCACAATTGTTCACTAGGTTGTAAAGGAGTCAACTCTGGATTATTCATAAACATGTATGTAATGTCGAACACCGAACATCGCTAATTAGTTGTTCAAACTCCTCGAAAGTTGTGTTAGGCTCGAATGTAATTAAAGTGAATAAACGCATGTTATAAACCAGATCTGAGGTTATAGTTAATCACGCATTCTATACAATTAGCCGTGTAGCTGAATATCGTTACATTTATCATGACGTAGAGAGTCGAAAAGTGAAAAAAATATAGTACTGCTCTTGAGACTTGCCCCATCCTTCACACTTTCCCTGTCTGTCTGTCTGTCTGTCTGTCTGTCTGTCTGTCTGTCTGTCTGTCTGTCTGTCTGTCTCTGCCTGCCTGTCCGTCCATCCTCCTTGCGTCCACCTCTCTTCTCTCTCTCTCTCTCTCTCTCTCTCTCTGCTACAACCTTAATATCATTACATTAATTCGTGAAGTTATAATACTGTTATAGATGTCGTTTTTTACTTTTTTATTTGTATCCTGAAAAAGTTAATTTTCGTATCTTAGTGTATTTGTTTGAGTCGTGTGAATGCATGATGAAGTATGCTGAATATGTAAACACGTCTCATTTTTAATCGACTGTTAATAATACCGCGCAGCCTCACTCATTGTATGATCTTTTACTAAATGGTTTTAAAACACTACAAATAATGCGAAAAAATAGATAAATGAACTAAATGGATAAATGAACAAATACATTCGAATAATCTTGGCTGAGTGAGCAGTAGGCTTTCTGCTCATGATGAAATCAAATCCTTTGCTTGCAGATGCAGACAAGTGGAAGAATTGAGTTAAAGTAAATTATAGAGATTTGAGGACTAACTTGTAGATATGATGCCTGGCAAACATAATTTCTGATGTAAATTCATTATCCATCTACCAAATTCAAAGAGTAAAACTACTGAAAAGAAATTTGCTGAACGCAAATCGATAAAATTAACTACTTAAGATCAAGATTCAGGAAAAGTCACCCAGTTGTGAAATAAATCAAATATGGGTCGGATTAGATTGGGTTTGGTCTTCTAACGTTACAATGCATTAGTCCCTACAAAAAACATCTCTCCGAGTAACTTTTTTCTGAAGTCGTATAACACTACTTTCTATAATTGTTATAATCCCCCGACTGTCTAAAGAATAAAACAGTAGATATTGCGTGACAAAGTCAAGCTGTTGAACTAGGGAGACTTACTCCCTTAAATTTTTATCACAGTCTTTTAAAGGAAGATGAACATTCTTTCCGGAAACTATTTTGTATCTTCGACCGATGTAATGGCCTTAGAATAAAATGATATAATCCGTACATGATACCGTCTGGTTTTGCTATGTGTCCATGATACCAAGAGACACGTCTTTAAACTTCCTTTCCTCGTGTTTAACATTATTGAAAAAATCCTTTTAACGTTTCGACTTTATCCGATGTCTGTTCACTTATGAGAATACAATATCCGGAATTCGATGCTAACTAAGATACCGAAATACCGCAGTGTTCTAAGTATCAAAGATTGCCATTTAAGGTCATTAAAGATTAAGAAGCAAGGCACCAAATAGAGGTAAATCTGTCGTTACGTTCGTTGTGGGTGTACCACAACATGCTGTAATCGAATACTAAATTGGCATTTGGTAGCTAAAAGAGACAGATGCTTTATTATTGTCAATGTAACATCAGTTGACATTGGCGTGCGACCACTAATTTAGTTATCAGAGGATAATATCATCATGGTTATTTTCCAGTTTATTTACGTTTCTATCTATGTTTGAGAGTTGATGTAGAATACAAAACACACGTCGTGAATGTTTTAAAGCTAGTAACTCTACGTCACGGCCTCCTACACCATTTCCTGCCTTTTGGAAAGAACTCATCCGCGTGAGTGTTTTTCTTGGAATTTTGACGTTTTCTCCTTCCGTATCGCGGAAAAAATAAAAGAATGTGAAGTACTGCGAAATTTCTTCCGCCCACGGACATTTTATCTAACCAGGAAAAACATACTCGACGAACATTCGTGTCAAACGACATCAGAGACAGAACAAGACGTTTCCTAGGTTCCAAAATTAACCTTGCATTGCAATACATTCCATCACGTCCACTTTTGACATGTAATAATACTCCATCCACGTTGTTTGATGGCTACATTTGTATCTAAGTTACCGATGAAGCTATCAAATCACCTTTCTAGTTTTCTAAATGGAAACATGGACACCCTACTTACATCTCTATTCATTGTAAGTGTATTACAGAGCACTTTTTGTATATACTTTCCTTTGAATCATTCTGATCAATCGATCATGCTATTGTGGAAAATGCCACAATAGTATTCATCATCTAACTCGGCTTTCTTTCCAGCTGTGAACTATAATAGAACCGATATTATATAAAGTATTCAGTTCTAAACATCTGCATCATAATATCTTAATGGTGGCGAGAAAAGAAAAATCATCAAATATAGCAAAATAAGAATTCACGTAGCGTTGTAACAAGGTAATTCACACTATCTTCAGATTTTGTGATGTTAAATTGCTTGTTACAGTCATTTACTTACTTGTTGCCGTAAACAATATTTTATAACACACACACACACACACACACACACACACACACACACACACCCACACCCACATGCACACATACACACAACATTTATACACACAATATTTAAAGTTAGCTAGTTTGCTGTTACGAAACAGCTAGCTCATTTTCCATCACGACCCTAATTGGTGACATTAGTATTGTGATATCTGTATTGAAAGGATTAAAATGACATAAATTATTTGCAATTCAGATCCTCCCAACGGAAATTCTTTTACCGGAAATGACGTATTACTAATTTTATGACGTCATACTATTGTTATGCCTAAAATGCTCGTAATGCCAAAAATGTCAATTTCCTTTGCATAAATAATGATTTGATATAATACTTAATTTTCGCTCAACAGAATTTTTTCGCCCAGTTTCTGATTTGACAGGTGCCCCGAATAAAACTGCCACTTGTATGAGTTACATTTCTCGGAGTTTCAATTTATAACATGAATTTAACGCTCGGTGATTGTTTTCCATATTGTTACTTTTATGGATATAAATATAAAAATGGCGATATCAATTTTGGAATACATATAATAATGAAACTAAAAACTCCGGGGCTGTAAATAATAATGGCCGATCGGCATGACGTATGTATTCATTCATATTGCCATGGAAACCAACAATTTGATGAATAACAGGAAAGTATGGACAAATTTATAATATAAGAGTGAAAAAAAATGCCTATTTTTTCGCGTTTGACTAATAAATATCAATGTAATAACCGCGATTCACAAATTGAAAGACGGTTGGTAGGATTTTAGTTGGGGGTGGGGGTGGCGCGGTTAAAGTAGATTTTTACTTTTTCAGAATGGTTGAGTTTGGCTAATTTTCAAAACAACATCTGTACCTGAATGTTATAAATGACGATGTTATACGAATGTTTATTCCAAGTACGTAATTTCAGAAAGCAGTGTTAGTTTATATGCAGTGAACGAAAATCAAAGGATGACGGACACGTGACAAAAATAGTAACATGTGTATAAAGTACCTGAATTTTTAGTTCAAATCCAGCTCAAGCATTGACGAAACCGAATACACAGCAGATTAAAGAAATTCCCCTTTTCAAGTGAGACATTTACACAAGTAGACTATATCCGAACATGAAAGATTATCTTGTTTATTTAGTATTCAATAAAGAAGGAATAGATCGATAAAAAATTAGCATTACGAGTGACAGTGATCATTCCCCCGGCAATAAGGGCCAAATCTCACCGAGAAATCTCTGCATGAAGTTGACGTTTGGTTGGCGTACATACTTATTCCCTTCTTCCCTTATTTGAGAATGCCTTCGATCGGATGTAGTTTGCCATGTTGTGAATATTTGTATAGATATCCTCCGGGAGATGTATGAATCTCAGTCGCCGATCTTTGCAAGGAGACGGAAGTGAGAATCAAACTTGCTTCGAAACATTTGAATGGCTTTGCATTTTATGTTATCGATTAAGATGTATTAGGTGTTCTGGCAAAATAAGAACGGTACGCGGTATGAACACAAAGAATAATTTGTGTATTACAGTAAAAGCGTAGTCAGACTTATTTATGCCTTATTAGGACACTTGCACCTATTACTGTTATTAACATGAATATGATTTTGGGGGATGAAGAACACTATTTAACTGTGAAATATTGTAAAGAAACCCAAATCCACTTGACATGTATTTGGCAATTTTGATGATTTCCTGAACGTTTTTCTTTCAAACACCGCTGATGATGGCCTAACGTTTACCCTAGTCTTTGTTATCTCGACAAATACAAAAGGTTCGCATGGTTCAGATTGGCATAAAAAGAACAAAATCAAACAAACAAAAAACAACAACAAAAAACAACAAAAACATACGGTTACACCTTTGGAATGTGCTCAACTTAGTGACTCAAAAGTAATGTGATTTGGTTTAATATGTAAATGAGCTGTGTGTGTGACGAATAACAAAGTCTATTTTTGCCATAAAAGTTTGTCCAATATTAACTGAAAGAGGCATTTGCAGTGTGCTATGGTACAAGAAACACAAGTTGTAAGGGGAACACACAAGGTGCATTATTTGGAACCATAAAATCGCAAGTACTCTTCCCGACAAATCTTAAACAAGAAGTGAATCTAAAGTGTCTGGAAATAAGGCAATCTCACGACATATTAAGGTTTGTCTGGAGCTCGAGATTTCGAAGAGCCGGCCTTGAGGGCGAATTTTCGACATCAATAATTCCTGCAGTTAGTTGAATTCCGTAGCTCTTCACCACAATTCTCATGTATGTTGGCGTCTCTGTTTTGAACACTTCATCGAACAGCAAGACGCAGAGGCGTATGATGTGAATTTTCCCCTCCTCCTACAGCATGTACGGGTCATTGGCGGCACTAACATGTTAGCTTCGCCCGAGCGCCTCTCGCTGTATCCTCCGACAGGAAATCTCGTTCGGAGGTCGTGTAGACAGTCACACATCGGATCGAATACAAATATACTCGACTTATCCTCAAGAGCAAAGTAAAGCGTCTTAAGGCTTATTTTAGTTTCCAAAATATGTACATAATGCTAGACATTGTTTACTGTAACCGATAAGGGTAATGTTATACACGTGTTGACTGACTGAATCAGGCGGGCAACAACCACATGCCCGAGGGAAACTGACGTATGATTTTGCACGATGTTGCACAGCACAAGCAGTCAACATTTGTTTTGTAACACACCTAATTTTCAATCTTTCAGCACTGTTTTGTATGGCTGACACATGTTGACAGTGATGATAGTTCAGAAAACAACACAGAACAATGTGTTCATTCCGAACCCTTTTCTGGCACAGGGTTGGTAAGTTTGTCTTGAGAAATTTGTAAAAACAAAGACATGCAATTTCTATGGTCGTGTGACTCTCATAGCAAAGAGAGGACGTCAGGCTCGTTAGTTTTGAAAACTTGTACGCATGCGCGTCTGACGTCACCAGTCAACAGCTGCATTTGCAGTCAATAGCACGGAAACTCTACATACCACGTGATCACCTATTGACAAATCACAACACAGGAAATGTAGTAGGTATGTTACAAAATAGAATGAAATAGTATTTCGATTTAAAGGAGCACAAGCTGAGTTGATACGTTTAGGGGGTAAAATTAGTTTTGCTGCATATTCCTTTGTACTATTCTACGTACTGAACATACATAACCACCACTTGCAACTCAAATCTGGTATCAAAATGTAACCAATACATGAGCCGAAGACACGGTTTTTCGTACGTGTGAAAAAATGTCATAGAAAACACTACTATGCAATCAGCTGTTCTAACAATACCAAACAACACTCGAAATGTTATAGAAGATATGCATCGATATTTTCACTTGAGTAAAAAAACTTCTCACTTTAAGGGTGTGCTTTCGATTAAGATATGTAATTGCTGTATATAAACATATTGTTAGAATGTCACAGTGACTCGTACTAGACGTGCCATTTTTTTTCAAAAGAAAGAAAAGAAACTCTTGAAAGTTTGAATTTTAAGATACTGGTCAGGAGTTTGTTTAGTAGACATGCGCGTTCCCAAAATTACAACAAATGGAATGTAACATTCAAATGTCAAGTGTCGAAGGAACTCTTGTAAAGGACTGTGCAATACGTAGTATTGGGACTTTTAGTACGACTTTTAGTGGATATATTACCGGTGAGAGGTTGTGACCGGCAGTCATCCGAAACTCACGCTGTGATATGGGAAATAAATTACATTGCTATTGGCAAAAAAGTGTTGGCATCAATCCATGAAGGCGTACTCATCCCATTTATGACACGATTGTGTTCATGGTTCTTAGAAACAAACACCTGAGATATATCATGATTTCACGTCAGGGAATAATAATGTCAGACACAGTAATATGTTTTGTAATTCCTTGTTTGCCACTTGTAAAAAATTGATACTGTTTAACTAATGGAAGTAAGATAACACATACACAGAAAGCCATACACACATATAGACAAATAAATAAATACATACATACATACATACATACATACATACATACATACATACATACATACATACATTACATACACACATTCCATAATACATACATACATACATACATACATACATACATACATACATACATATATACATACATACATACATACATACATACATACATACATACATACATACATATATACATACATACATACACACACATTACATACATACATACATACATACATACATACATACATACATACATACATACATACATACACACACTTACTCTTTTCACAGGCATCGATTAAATACGTAATATCATGTATTTGGTACGTAGTCGAACTACAGAAGTACGACTAATATTTTATGTATGTCTCAGGTATACGGAATTTCAATATTCCATAGGTGATTAAATAGCCTCTCAGTATTAGTTTTTCGTTAATAAAATGATCAAATAGCCAGAGAGGTTTGAAGATCACTTGTTAAAATAATCGTATGAGTTGCCACTTAAATTATTCCCATGTTTGCCATTTACCGAGACATGTTGTATGACTACTTACTCCCCTGCAATCAACCACACGATATTATGTATTTTGCATTGCAAGGCAATTTATACAGACAGAGAAAGTCATCCATATTGTATCTCCAAACATCAATTTACATTCAATCCTTATAAAAAAAAAATAGTCGAGTGGCAACAACAAATTCCCAAACAAGCCACAATGATAGATTGTAATTGTTAATTCACAGGCGACATTAAATTTCACCCAGACAATTTTAATATTATAGATAATGACAACAAGAGAAACACACATTAGGACAACAACAAACTGAAAAAGCTTATAAAACTCAAAGACGGTTATTGTCTCATGTGTCTGGCAACTGTATTTGGGGATAAATATAGAGAACCCCAGGAAAAATTTACACCGTCAACTAAATCTTGTGTGTACTGCAATTTGTCAAATAAATAATTCCATGCACGACAGGTGTTTGACAAATTTCGAAAGCTACGAGATAACCGCCATTAAATATTTACTATTTTAGAGACAGGCAACAATAAAACTTTGACAGAGTGTATCTCGGTCTGATGGAGCTATTTCATTGTTAATATTCATGACAGTTTGGTGTAAATATTAAATGAACTTATCATATTAATATTCATTAGTGTTGTGGTGAACCGTTGGGAATTTGACTTGATCGAAGAGGCTTGTGACGAATTGTCAAACTATTAGCTAATTTGCATAGCGACCTGTGACCTTCCCGTCAATGATCCAAGCCATTCAATTTGCATAACTTATAAGTACATTAAACTTTGTACGACTTTCGGAAAGGTATTCCTATAGTTCACACCAGGATCTATAGTTTCACGGGTGATTTTAGAGACATGATTTCCGTATTGTACATTTTTCTAATTAATTAATTAATTAATTCATTCATTCATTCATTCCACCAACCAACCAACCAACCAACCAACAACCAACCAACCAACCAACCAACCAACAACCAACCAACCAACCAACCAACCAACCAACCAACCAACCAACCAAGAATTCATTTGCACCCACTCATTTTCCATCATGCATTGTATACCCGGAAGCAGTATAAGATATCAATCATTCCTGTTATATTTTCCCGCCAAATATCTGCACGTTCGTCTGCACGTACACTATCTGTTCCCCTCAAAATTATTATCTATAAATCCAAAATTGCACGTATCAATGATTTCAATATTTACCCCTAGTGCGGTGAAGGAGAACATTAACAAAATAACAAAAAACAGCAAAAAACAGCATAAGTTCGCACAAAAGATACTATTTTCTGTCGTTGGTACATCAGTATTGTATCTTTGCCAGGCAATATGGCGGTGATGAATTACTACGGCATGTATACAATATACTGCCAGTGTTCTCCAGTTAATTTAATATCTCACGGTTCAATTCGCATGGGGCTGCTTTGTAGTGAAATCTCCCATAGGGTGTAATACATGACTCTCATCCGTCGTATTGGCTCACTAACTGATGTATCTCCTAAACTAACGATTCAGTCTTAGATATATGTCTTTTGATCATCGACTGTTCCATTTAAATGCTCTCCAGGAGAAGCTACTATCCTGCTGGGTGTCGAACTATTTACGGATCTGAAGGTCATGGTAAAGGCCAGGGTGGAAAAGTCAATCTCAAATGATATTTACATCCAGATTGCATATATGAACTTGGTAATAGTGTTATACCCCCTGGATTGATGCTGCATAATACATGTATCTCAATAATTGACTTTTGCTGTACGTCTCACCCCTTAGAGAGGTCATATTTGACACGATGTTTCCAAATTGATTATGCCAAAGTAATATACAAGTGGTTAAGGATTAATTGTATTTATATCAATGAGTAAAATTCCAACTGTACGAGCATGCATGCCTTTCTAACTACCGACCTTAAGATTAATTTAGTACTGCATTGTATTAGAAAAAGGCTTGGCAATTTTCATTTTCATCACTCGGTGTAAAATTAATTAGGTGTATCATACTATATTTGCTGGTATTGTTGTCATGACTGTCACTTTTTGAGAGTTTGAGAGAGTGTTGAGCACGTGGAGTCAGAGACAAAGCAGGAATGGGAAGATGGTAAAAGTGCAGAGAGAGAGAGCGAGAGAGAGAGAGATAGAGAGAGAGAGAGAGAGAGAGAGAGAGAGAGAGAGAGAGAGAGAGGGGGGGGGGGAGACAGAGACGGAGACAGACAGAGATAGTGTGTGTGTGTGTGTGTATGTATGTGTGTGTGTGTGTAGAACAGATGTGACTGTCACTTGGGAGGTAGAGAGGGACAGGTTCAGCTCGGAGGGGTGGGCTTACTCGGAAAAGACGAGTTCTGATCCTTGAAGTCAATATGGAATGTAGTTTTACTCACAGGCTCGGAAGTACACTTTGTTACACGACAGTGATATTAATATTGCAAATGGCGTATTTATAGTGATTACTAGTTGTATATTAGATTGGCAGAAGAAAAGATGAATTGATGATTAATCATACAAACCATACGGAACCTATGCCCTTATATGTAATACAATATACATTAACTTGAGATTATAACAGAAATAACTGAATCGAAAATAACTGCCGGAAGTGACAAAAAAATCTTAATTTGGGAACAAAATTGTTACCACGGAAACATTAACCATGTTGTCAATATTATGTTATTATCACTGTGGGTTTCTTTTGAATGTACGCAATGCTTTGGGGGTTGATCCGGTTAGTTACAGACTCGTTACTATTTGTGGCTGTATTTTAGCTATGGAACGGATGATCTATATTAGCTGAGAGGCTGTTGAGATGCATGGCAACTACTGACAGTGTTTCAGTGCATCCAGGAAATATGGTCAAGATCGATATCCACGCACCTGATAGGCATTGTTTATACATGGATGGCACATGAATAGCGAATTTACAATATGGTATATACATTTACGATACACTACATCAGGAGCAACAGTACTTATTTATGGTAAATTGTCACAAACCCTGCACAGAGAGCGTATATTAGTGCCTATTATTTATCACGCATGTAGACTAAGTATCGTTTACGTCATTCCTAGCGAACGCGTCATTAATGTATCCTCGTTCGCGGTTGAAATTAAGGAAAAAAAACTTTCACTACAAAACAGAGAAACTTTCTACTCTCTTTACCTACATCTACCATGACGTTGTATCATTTACATGTAATATTTATATGTGATGTTATCAATCATTTTTTAAAAAAGAATTACAGTTACTCTATTTTTATCTGTATTGATTTTGTAGCAAGACAGAGATTAGAATTCTCGAGAGTTTGAGTCAATAAGTATGCTGCATTAATTTTAATGAGCTGAAGTAACGACTTCTAACGCACAAGTACACACGTAAAGTAAGCGAATCATTAAACGATCAGCAGGTTTAAAAGAAAAAAAGAAGTTAATTGTCAAAAGTCATATGCTATTCCTATATTAGGTAAAAAAAACACCAAAAAACAATTTAGTTTAAGATTTGTCAAAGTCAGTTTTCTGGAATACTTTATTGATTTTTATATGAGGCTGACCAAAACGAAATAACATGGAATACAGCATGTGGTTTCGAATCATATGTAGTTTTCCGTCGTAACCACAAACTTGTTTATGTTGCTTTTAGAAAAATGTCACAAAAAATGTCATGAAAATTATGGTTTGTAATTAAATAACACAAGTAATATATGACCTCCAAATGGCAAAAAAGTTCATTTACCATATATATATATATATATATATATATATATATATATATATATATATATATATATATATATATATATATATACCATATATATATATATATATATATATATATATATATATATATATATATATATATATATATATATATATATATATATATATATATATATATAACTCGGTGAGTATCAATCTGCTAAGACAGTGCTCTATACCGCAGTGGCAGAGCGTAATAGTTTTGGTAGTACTGGAACTCTTTCTTGGGTGTAACTCGGAGTTTCACGCATATTGCGATCATCAGACACTCGCAATATGCGTGAAACTCCGAGTTACACCCAAGAAAGAGTTCCAGTACTACCAAAACTATATATATATATATATATATATATATATATATATATATATATATATATATATATATATATATATATATATATATATATATATATATATATATATATATATAATTTTATGGTATGTAATCGAGATTGTAGGATGTCAAACACCAATATTGTCTTGAAAGATATGTACCGCAAATATCGTGTAGTCATAGTGACTGTGTATTGAGGTGTCAGCACGCAAACATACCTTCGCGTAGATTTAATCAGTCATCATGTGTTTATACAGCATCCAATGTTATGGTTAACTCATCGGAAGGTTTGGGTTGTGTAATAAAAACTGTGTCATCTGTATGTGACAGAGCAGGCTTTTTTGGCGCGACAAAAATCTTACTAACATTGCTGCAATTGATTTAAAATGAAATATCATCGCTTAAGCATATTGTTACATAGTGAATGGTTTGCCGTCGATCTGTTTAGATACTGATATTATACACAAAGAAAATGTATCAATTATTAGTAAGGTTTTTGTTGAGGGACCAGATGAAATGTAACAATTTTTTTTGTTTAGCAGTGATAAAATGTAGCAATCTTATTCAGTTCAGATTAGTATCTAGTCCCCCGACGCTATATTTCTGGTGAACGGGGTTCGTAGTATACCATTCGGTCGTAAGTATATTGTTCAGTTTTATCGCTTTACTGCCCAAGATCGTATCATGGCAAAATGATGACAAATGATTGAGCACAGATCCCATATGGTCGACTGCACTATCAATGTATCGATGCATATTTTAAAATGTTCGACTTCCGGCAACTGTCCGTATTTAGGGCAATTTTCTATAAATCTCCTGCTTGGTATGGCCGCGTCGTTTTCATATACTAGTATTACATGTAGATAGGTAGTTTCTATTGTTGACAATAGTTATTACTATTCATGGCTGAGTAGTTTTAAGGTCTACTATTCATTTACGAATCGTTCAAAAATACACGTGATTTTGATTTTTTTTGGGTTGAAATATGTTATACTCCTTTCAATAGTTTTCCACTAAAACCTCTGTACACAACAATACAATAGTTTTGTTGGCGCATGCGTAGCTATACAATTAGCCGCTTTTGCCGCCAGTTTGAGGTGAACAAAGCACTCTTTCTTTTTCCGCTGATACTTGAGGGTCATGATGCTTATTAATCAATGTTTCAAAGTGATAAAATGTGCAATTTAATTTTAAAAAACTGGGCGATTTTATTCATCTTATTCGGGGGAAAATGTGTAAGATTCTAAAGTAAGATTGACTTGCAAATGGTGTTAACTTTGACAAGTGTGATTAATTACCTACCAAAACACCAGCCTGAGGCTAAAGGGTTAATGATGTTGAATATATGCTTTTATATTGTCTTGAAATATTGGCTAAATACTTTGATGGGATAGGCATGCTACATTGAATAGTGTTAACTATTTTGTGAAATTCGTAAATATAAAAACACGTCACAATAAATAGTTACCAAATTTATCACGACAATGTCACGTTGTAAGTCGTTATTCGTTGGCGACCATTTTGAAACATACCTTCCATGATCAAGCAAACTAAAGTTTGCTTGATCATGGCTATGTTGAGGATGTTAATGACTTTTTAGTTTCTTTTCGAATGTTTATTATTCTAGCCAATGAATCACGTGTAATCTTTACAATCTACTTTGGAAAATCTCAATTCTCATTCATAGACACTATCTGCATTCATGTGAAAAAAATTTGTCTGTCCCTGACGGAATTTATTTACGCTCAAATATGACGTCGCCATATCACTTATAAATTATTCATAAGACTTTTAAAAATTGGACTTGTCGAGAAAAGTTTATGAGGAATGCACCTGTTTTGGTTTCATAACATATGCTAGATTGTAGACCAAACTGATGAACAACTAGAAGTTAAAAATCCCTGGATTAAGGCCAAAAAAGAGAAATAATTGTTTCTGGTCAGGGCGCACATCACTTAAATACTTTTTTCGTGTTTGTCCAGCCCATGCAGTCTGCAGATTCTGGGGAAAAACAAATATCCCTCCCTACTTCAGTGAAGACAACTGCAGAGCCAATCATGAACAAGCAAATGACATCTGCCCCACATTTTTACTTGCTCTAAAGTACTAAATAAAAAACAGTAACTACTATAAATAGAGACAGGTTTGTTGAGAATATAAAAAGAAAATCGCATCGTCGCACCACTTTAGACAAAATGTCCTGATCAGAAATAATTATTTTCTTTTTTGGCCTTAGCAACAGGTATTAGTATCATCTGTGGATTCTAGTTTAATGAACTCGCGCAATATGCTTTTTGCTAAAAGTAGGCCTGCGTGTCTGAAAGCTTAATTGTACCGTTTTCTCTTTTCAAAATGATCAAGGTAAAGTTGAATGACCGTTATCGTGACTATTAATTTCCAGATTTAAAGATCTCCCTTGATGTTTAGATAATAGCCCACCAAGGTCAGAAATACTTTTCAGTTCTACAGGGTTGATTATATAGCTTATGTTTGTACTTCACTTTGATACACTTCATTGAGCCACAGGCATATTTTGATACTTTACAATATGGTAAATAATTCTACTCACAATGCGAGAGACTGAGAGGTTTATGCACTTTTTTTTTAGATGTTCCATATGTTTTTGATTTTTGTCTCATAAAGTAGATTTCCAAGGAACCTGATAAATGATAGCTTCACTGCATAGATATCAAGTGTTCATAATAATTTCTGACAAAGAAATATAACATAGAAGTGATAATTTCTACTAAAACCGTACGCGTACGTACGAAAATAACCATTCAAAGTAAAAGCATGCTGATGACGAAACATGTAGACGACAATGTAGAAACAAGCAGACGACAATTTTGAAACGCGCGGAAATGTAGACGGCAGTCTTAAAGAAAAACACAGACGACAATCTTATTATATAGGATCACTTTTGCAGAAACATGCAGACGATAATCTTATACAAGCATGCAGACGACAGTCTTGTACAAACACGCAGACGACCGGATGTTATAGAACAATGCAGACAACATGTTTATTCACACATGCAGACGACAATCTTGTGCAAACATGCAGACGATATTCTAGTACAAACATGCAGACGATAATCTTGCTTTGGATATATATGAAATTATGCTAACATTTTTTGTACGCAGAAAATTATCAAATCAATCAAAAGTCAGAAAAAGGCTACAAAATGTACATGTTTTCATAAAAACAAACCATGTCAATATCAACTAAAAGTAGAGATAGCAAGTGTCATATAGTTTTAAACAAATCAAAACTAAACACTTTCCAAAGAATAACATAGTGGAAGGCAATAGTCAGTCTAGTTTGTCCAGTACTGACAGCTAAACGATATGCATACTTGTTTGGCAAATAAAAAAGTGGGTCATAATCAAGCTAATCAATTTATATCAACAGAAACAATATCATCCCAGCAGTATTCAAATTGACACCAGGATTGAGAGAATGTTATAGAAGTAGAGGTGGACAATAATCTGTGAGGGTACGACACATACATATACACATACATACATACACACACACACACACACACACACACACTCACTCACCCACTCACTCACTCACTCACTCACTCACTCACTCACTGCATGTATGTATGTATGTATGTATGTATGTATGTATGTATGTATGTATGTATGTATGTATGTGTGTGTGTGTGTGTGTGTGTGTGTATGTATGTATGTATGTATGTATGTATGTATGTATGTATGTATGTATGTATGTATGTATGTATGTATGTATGTATGTATGTATGTGTGTTTAAGTGTGAACCAAATAATTATTCACCATGAAAGAAAAAACTATCAAATACAAGGAAAGTTTGACCGAATGAGAAAAAATGAAGGAAGAAACAAAGCAGAATGCAGTGGAAGTGAGTTAAAAAGACACATAGATGAATAAAGTACAATAGAAAATCCATTCTAGCACGTACCAAATCAACTCATAATATCATGTTTATTATGTTTTCCCAAGTATGTAGATCATTATGCAAACTTCTCTTTGGAATTTAGGCTGTTGATTATTGATATTGAAACAGGGAACCCGTATACCCTAGTAAATCCACTTAGCAGTAAACACACATTTCCGTCAGACTAGATTTGTCATCATGGTTTGCCTAGAGACTGTTTGCTCTCACATTTTTAAATAAATGATATGATTTATTAAGGCTGGGAAATATCATAGTAATAATAGAAAGTTGTTTTGATCCGTGTTTACATAATGTAAGTAGAACGTTATTAGATATTTTAGCCAATAAGTGGGCACTTCGATATTTATCACTTAGATATTGCTCACCCCCCCCCCCCCCGCGCGCTCTAAAAACCGGGGCAATGTTTGAGCCACAATTGTGCCTCAGTCAACCCAGCTGTATATGAATTAATGGCGAAGCTGGTAGGATAGAGGTTGCAATGTGGATGTTTTAATCTATGCATGCAGAGGAAGTGTAAAGGGCCATTGTGCTACTATAGATCCTTGCCAGGGGTAATATATGCACGGTTCTTTGAGCAAAGTGTGTAAAACTGCTATATAAAAACAAAACATTATCGTTATTATTTTAGTTCTCAGAGGCTTAGCTCGGATTAGCATTAAAATGAAAAGTGTGAAAAATAGTAGTCTGGCAGAGATATGTAAAATATTAGTCCAGAACAAAAGAATGACCCTATAACATAGGGGCACGTAGTATTTCTTAAAGTGTTATTTTCTGCCTACAGGATAAATATAGTAACGATGTGGCTTGAACATATTCCCCTACCTTTATGTAAAGAGCAAGACATTGTTTCATAGTATAGAGTGGTATATTGCTGCATTTGTAGTAACAGGATTCGTGTGACATTTGGCTTACGAAAACATCAATCTAAGCTGTAATACGTAACCCTGTGCCCTACATAATCCTTAATAACACAATGGGCTAATAATTTCATAACAACTCTAATGAGAGAACAATGAACAGAAACCCTTGCTTTTAAACACAGAACTGTCCTATATAAAGAGGATTATGGCGGCTAATCTATGCAAATGCAGGAAATTCAAACTGCTGTACAGAGCACTAGCTTCTGGGTCTTGGTTTCAGCATTTTTTCTATGCTCTGGGAAACACACAGGTGATGTATCGTGTACAAATTGTTTGTGAATGTCATAGGGTGGTAACTTGATACACAAATTAGTTGAAAATCAGTCTGGTTGTTTCATAGAATGAAAAAACCTTTCAAAATGAGACAAATTCCCCTGCAAACAGCTGTTTAGATTGTATGTTACTCAGGATTATTCAAATATGCGGCATTTGCAAGGAAATAAAAATGAAAAAACTGAAACTGTTTTACGAAATCACCGTAAAATGTAAACAATAGATCTAAATTATGGATAACAAGTGTTGGTATAACGGTAAAGGGACTGCGTGCCAAGTCGCAGCATTGAAATTTCCTTGTGTCATGCACCTACAGTTTTGGACTGATAATAGTTTTCTCAAAGAACCAAACTTAAAATGGATGAAGCCTGAATATCAAATATTGAGATATCAATTTCACTGACTTCAAAATAGACCATTGGCGTCTATACATAACTTCTAACATTTATGAATGCAAAATGGTATGGTTTTATGAACGCAGTACCGAAGATCAAAACATTAGTAAGGGTTCATCAATTTTCCTTAAAGGTTTCTCTGATATCATCAGTAACATATATTTTAAGATCAGGAGTTGATGTCTCCGATAGCCTTATCCGAACGTTTGTCATTATATAGAACATTCTGAAGGCTTCTATTTTTTGTAGTATATATAACTAACCTCGTGTATATTGAATGCCTCCAAGCGTTATGTTATGGAGATTTGTCTGAGACAAAAACTCGACAAAATCGTACTGGTATTCCGTGTAATATTGTTATGCAATGAGTTCTACAATATTCAGTAATTTAAAATTAATGATCAAACGCGTATTAAAGTTATTTTTATTTCACTCCAAGTAATAAACGTCGAAGATATGAGTGAATGACATTATCATTCATGACAGGTGCAATGTGATGCATTTTTAATAAATATGTCCGTGGAACGAAACGTGTGCCAGCATGTGGCAACTTGTGTTGAATATGATGTTGGCAGAGTAACATCTTTTGTAACTTGCTACAAATGTTAACTGTGTGGAGCAACGTTAATCTCCGTTTATCTCTGTCTATGTCTGTATATCTTTGTCTCTCTCTTTACTGTCTGTCTGTCTGTCTGTCTGTCTGTCTGTCTGTCTGTCTGTCTGTCTGTCTGTCTGTCTGTCTGTCTGTCTGTCTGTCTGTCTCTTTCCCTCTGTCTCCCCGTCTGTCTCTCTGTTTCTGTTTTTGACTGTCTGTATGTCTCTGTCTCTTTCTTGTCTGTCTGTCTGTCTGTCTGTCTGTCTGTCTGTCTGTCTGTCTGTCTGTCTGTCTGTCTGTCTGTCTGTCTGTCTGTCTGTCTGTCTGTCTGTCTGTCTGTCTGTCTGTCTGTCTGTCTTTGTCTCTCTCTGTCTGTCTGTCTCTGTCTGTCTGTCTGTCTGTCTGTCTGTCTGTCTGTCTGTCTGTCTGTCTGTCTCTCACTGTCTGTCTGTCTGTCTGTCTGTCTGTCTGTCTGTCTGTCTGTCTGTCTGTCTCTCTCTCTCTCTCTCTCTCTCTCTCTCTCTCTCTCTCTCTCTCTCTCTCTCTCTCTCTCTCTCTCTCTCTCTCTCTCTCTCAAATCAAATGCACTAGGTCCACAATGGCCTGAGCCGCCTGACACTTTAATTGATATTAAACGTCATTAAGTGTGTCACCTTTGTGTAATGAATGACTAGTTAACGACCAAAGAATGTCGAAAATATTTCGCTTCATAAATAATTGAAGAGTAATAGGTATAGATATTTCACTCCTCTGCCAACGTCGATGCCGTACATTTACATCGATGCATGACGTGAACCGTCATTTAATGCACATATGTTCACCTTTATATTTAATGCCAGTCCTTGCCGCGGGATAATCTCTGTATGCTTACTATTTATGCGTCATTATTCATTTGAACTCGTGATAATGTAATTTGCCCAAAGGAAAACAATATCAAAATATCCAAAATAATAATGTGTGTGTGTGTGTATATATGTTATAATATATATGTATAACTATTATATATATATACATGTTATATATCTATACATGTTATATATATATATATATACATACATATATATATGTATATATATATGTATATATATATATATATATATATATATATATATATATATATATATATATATATATATATATATATATATATATATATATATATACATATATACACACATGTGTATAACGATTGTTGTTTCCTATCGACCGTCAATTTTCGGATATATATATTTTAGTGTTTGTGGTGTTGTGTAGCCAGACACTTTTTTTTGCAAATTTCGCCCTTACTATCTTGAAAGTGTTTCACTTGCACGATAGTGATTGTACTTGTTATGTTTAACGGGTATTGTAGACGGAGGTAGCGAGTGAACAAACATGCTATGTTCACAATAGCGAGTATTTTGAAGGGAAGAATTTGAAGGAAAACAAACAAGGCACAAATTGAATGATAACAAGAAAACTTCGAGGTAGATGTATTACACATACACAGTGTCTGGGATCTATGGCGTTAAGAGTACCCTGTACGGTGTAAAATAGATTATACGACTAGCTTATTAAATTGTAATTTTTGTCTTTCTTTTTTTTGTTCACAGCCAAGCAATGCAGAAGTTTAAAACTGCTTTCTATTGTGAAGCCGCGGGAGTTGCTATAGAAACCGGCAGCTCTCTTCCTGTCTGTACAGAACCAGTCACTAAAGTAGTGTTCATAAAAACCCACAAGACGGCAAGTACCACGTTGGCGTCAATCATCGAACGGTACGGTTATACGAGAAACTTGTCCTTTGCCTTGGGGAATACAGACCACGTGTTGGCTGACCAGGACATCTTCACACGGACGGTAGTAGAAAAATCACCGCCTCCACTCAAAGGGAACAAGAAGGTGTATGAGATGTTAACCAATCATGCAAGGTACAACAGACCAGAAATGGATGCCGTGGTCCCCAACGCAAGGTACATCACAATCTTACGAGAACCAAGCAGACAGCTAGAGTCTGCCTTTTCTTACTTCCGAATGGCCTCGAGCCTTAAGCTTGACAAGCACCCGAATGCCTTACAACTTTTTATGAAAAATCCACGAAAATTTATGGAAGAGAAGTTTTTCTTTTGGTGGCAGGGACGCAATGGTCAACTGTTCGATTTAGGGTTAGATCACGTGCACCATGATGATATTTACACGGTGGACTACAAAATCCGACAATTAGAGCATGAAATGGACATGGTGCTAATTACTGAATATATCGACGAATCACTGTTGTTATTACGTCGTGCCTTTTGTTGGGAAATAGACGATATTTTGTACATTTCAAACAATATACGCAGCAAGAAACTAAGATATAAAGTCACTGATTCTCTTCGAAATAAAATATTGAGCTGGAACTCAGCCGATGTTAAACTTTACGAGCACTTCAATCGGACCCTTTGGAGAAAAATCGCCGAGTATGGGCCAAATTTTCAAAGAGATTTGCAAGAATTCCGAGACCGACAACAAGAGGTCCTTACGCAATGCGTCAAGTTGGACAAGGCAATAGTTCAAAATGACCTCGAAGAAAGGTATGTTCTGAAAGAAAATGCATCAAATTTGTGTGAAAATCTATGGAGAGGAGACAAAACTTTCACAACGCTTCTACGAGAAAAACAAACGAAAGGGCGAGTCTTAGCTATACCCTCTTCATAGAGGGCGACATCATACTTGCCCGAACTCGAGTGTACAGAAGAAATTTCTAGTATCGACACCTTTTATGACCGATTTTAATCCATACTGGATCAATGCAAACGATTTTAAAACAGTATCTATGGGAAAGGTAAATCAAAGACACGAAACCTTGAAATGTGTCTGAAGAAAATTAAGACACAATTTCGACAATTTCAATTTTATTTTAAAATAACTTTTTTTTTTCATTGTGCTTCATTGAATCTATCAATCAATCAATCAATCAATCAATCAATAAATAAACAAACAAACGAACAAAAAAACAAACAAACAAAAATAAACAAACAAACAAACGAATGAACACCACAGCAGGCATAAAAATGTAAAAAATTCGACAAAACACTAAAACTACATGTACGAGCAAATATGAAAGCAATTGCGCAAACACGCATGCGCATATTACAACAGCAAATAAATTAGACAAGTAATAAATACAAAAATATAGCAATCAATGTTACAGACAACCAAACAGAGAAATAATAATAAACAAACAAACAAACAAACAAACAAACAGATAGACTGACCAAAACTTACACACTGGACGAAAGAAACATTATTTTTACGCTTCGACGAAAGAAGTATTATATTCTAACGAGAGGGGCGTGCTTTGCCGATATATAGATTTACTCAGTGAAAGTCATAGATAAGAAGAATTTGCCTGATGGCAAAGAAACTTTCGTTGAAACTTATTGAACACAGAAATTTGGTTCAAGGGTTGGAGGCTGACGTACTTTGGTATTCAAAAGATCTAAAACACATCAACACATTCAACAATATTGATATCGTCAATCTGACGACATAATTGATAACTTCGGTACCTTCGAGGTAATAATTTAGTTAATTTATTATCCAGTACAAAAATATAATGCTTTCATCTATAGAAAAAAGACTGTCTAAGTCGCGGATCTGTGAGTTCGCTTTGGATAGTGAAGCGTGAACCGAAGTCAAGGATTCACAATGTCAACAGGCTATTATAGAAATGCCTATCCATACGTTTGTTTGGGATGACTGCAATGTGTTATAGACCAAATTTAACAAAGCGTCCAAGTGATATTCCCAACACTGAGGAGGTAAAATTCTGAAGTTGGCTATCTCCTCATTCTGGATCTGCACGACTATAATACTGTAAAACGGATCCGGAAATGACAGTTACTTCGAGAGCGAGGCATTGACATTGCATGACATGTAATGTGTATTTCTTGGGACGCCATCTTCGATCAGTGTACAGATTATAATAATTTACTTCACTGCCAAATGAAAGAGCTTTCATCTCTAAAATCTTATTTCTGACATGGATATGAAGCGCTCACTTTCCTGAAAAGACTTCAGCTTTTATGCATCTTCTATCTTTATCTTTACTATCGGATTTCTGTAATTATATTAACTGAAGCTAGCCTGTTTATGGTGCTGTTGAGATTCATAGCTAACTCTGGTAATCTCTTGTCTTGACCACACACACACACACACACACACACACACACACACACACACACACACACACACACACACACACATACATACATATTTCAAACGATTACTGTCGCCACACCCGCAAAGTTCGTTATCAAATACCTGTATGTTACATTTACATAATCATATGTAAATAACATGTAAATTATTACCTACATTTAGCAACTTGCATGTATATTTGCATAATTTGCTCATAAATAATAATAGTCTCAGGCATTGTCATGGTCGAAGGGACGGCACACTGTCATCGTCAAGGCTATTGGGCGAAAATTTTCAAATTGTTATTATCAGCATTAAGACAAGCTGAGAAGACGCGGGCTAGGAGGTACGACCAGCTAACGATGTATCTCGGCAGCACCGTAAATAGGCTATACTGAAGCATACCATGAGTGTAAGCCATGAGGACATCTTGTATTTTGAAGCAATCTTCATTTACTTACTAAAATCATAGACACTGGGGAATCTCCAAGGTCTATGCTGAAATATTAATGACAAATTGTTGTCACAAACACGTACAGTAGCTATCACATACCTTGCTGCTATATACCACAGTGGATTCTATTAGACATATAGAAGCCAGTTGTAGGAAATTGGAGCAATAGAATATATGTGTACTTGATTTAACGAATTTTGCTCACATAGTGATATACATGTACATGGCCAACGTGAGCCAAATATGACATTCGACAGTATCTATCTGAAATGTCTAAAGACAAAATAGTCTTAATTTTACTTATGTAGTCACACTAGAGTTTAGTAGGGTTAGAAGACAATGGTTAGGATTGTGTGGGTAGCGAAATATTTGAATAAGTCAACATTACCACAGATTATTTGCGTGTTGTTGATGAACAAAATGGCGTCCAAATATTTGAATTTGGATGAAAATAAAATTATGGCGGCTTGTTTTTCATGACATATGTTTGGTTGTGAAGATTGTACGCAGGTCTGTATTTCACATTACCATCATCAAGATTTTGATTCAATTGAGGTGTTATGATTAAATAGTTCTGTGACATCACACATCCTGCTAGTATGATGCAGGTCTGACGTGACATGCTTTTGAGAGATTCTGTTGTTTTGTTGTAAAGTAAAGTTTCGTTAGGGAGTAGGGACACCATCAACTTTCACAATTCCTTTGGTTGTCTGGAATGAACTGAAGTTACTTCACAATCGACACGTCTTCTCATTAAATACAAAGACAGACAGACAGAAATTAACAAGAATAACTGACAGACGCCAAGTCCCTCCGCTTTCCCGCCAATTGTGTATAGGTATGAGAGGAGCACGACTCATAGAATAGGGTACTACTAAACTCTCAGGGAAGGAGACTGTATCTATCTATTAGGGTGACTTTTACAGGACTCTGTAAGACAAGGTTGCCTATTGGTTAACATAATCACAGACAGTGAAAAGAATGTCTGTGACAATGGACCAAATTATGGTTTTTTTTCAGGGTTTGATTTTCCGATTTTTTCATTCGAGACATTTAAGTGTTCCAAAATGCAACATAAGCAATCCCTTCATAACATTTTAAAGATTTGTATAAATTATGATATAGCCTAATTAACATAAATGTAATTCTGGAAATGACGTATGTCGCGCAATGCATTTTGGAACCTGGAACCAAAATGCATTGCATGACATACGTCATTTCCAGAATCACATTTATGTTAATGGTATTGCAGTAGTGAATTATTCTCACTCTGCAATGACACACAAAGATTAACATCTGTTAAATAGAGCTGACAAATGCGACGAATAAAGTGGCGACGGAACATCATTCGGAAAATGGGGAGATGGAGCTGGGGTGGGGAGGACACTTTATAATTGAAAAAAAAATTGTCATGAAATTCTCGAATTTTAATCTTCCAAAATATTTCATTCTGTTCGAAAGCGAATGCAAAAAAAAGATTGCTTGCTCTTTATATATTCAGTTTACATAGACTTCATACATTATTTTTTCCTGTAGCCTTGATATACACTTTAAAGTCGCAGCTGTTAGCTTCAATAAACGATAATGAAATAAATTTTAATCCATAAATAATTATTATATTTTAGCTATGTTATGAAGGTAGATACTTAATTGACAATGTTCGGCTCTTTATCTAAAATATTTCTTTTGAACAAGGATGAGTAATGCTAATGATTTGATGATTTGAACAATCCATTTGAGATTTTCTTTGGCGTTAAAATCGTCAGTCAATTTCTTGAAGAAAGAGGTTGAACGACGAGAGCTATGTAAGCAATTGCAGTAACTTTTGAACATCTGGAAGAATTTTGTGTAAAGAGTCTTACTTATGTTGACTTGCGAAAGTATTTAGTCCCGCCTTGAAGTCCGTGCTATATATACAGAAACAAGGTTGCCATATAATTTCACACAAACCAATGTCAAGATATTTTCTTGATATTCGGGTATGTATCACCCCAGGTAGTAATGCATCTTGTTGACCAATCAGACAACATTCTTTTCTACGAGCCACCATGAAGAAACCATAGTTACTCAGAAGAAACGAGCGCAACCATATTGACATGAAATCCCACACATGAGAAATTGGACAAACTGTTGTCGATCGCCATCAATCGAATTAGCCGTGTGAGGGCGTGCTACGTACAAAATGGAACAGAGATCCCTTGAAACTCAAAACGACACTTAAATATAGGTACTGGAGATGTTGTGAGTAGTATTTTTTTATCACGAGGATGACCATATTGTGATGTATTCAGAAGAGTAACCGTAGGTGGTGAAACTTTAATTGTATGTGAAGTTTCAGTGGACATTTTACTAGCGACAAAAGATGTTATTAAAACTCTTTGAGTTATGAAACTTACGTACAGAGAGTATCAAGAGGTAATAATAATTCAAGTTGCACATTTGCAAAAACTACTATATTATGCAGTTTCAAAAGTAGAAAACACTGCATTTATAAATCACTACTTACATGACAAGTAGCAATACTTTTTAATCTTATTTTGCTTCAATCGGTATTTTTTTCAGTTTGTGTACATTCTTTCTATATCTCTGTTAATGTAAAAGCAATAGGTCTGTTTCGGATAAACAAATTTCAAACTGTCTGTGGTGGTAATTTGGAAATTGGTGACGGCTGTGTAGAATTGTTCGTATCAGTTGAACATGAAAATAAAGTAACTATCTTGTACGATTTTGTCTACTCTTGTCAATTACTTTCTCTCGATCCGTCTATTCCAAACAAAAAAACCCCACCAACTATGAAACACATGAACAATACAAATTTCACGCAAACCAACAAATTTGGTAATGAGGGCGCGAGTGTGGCCTTCACAGGAATCATCACCAACAACTATGTAGATGACATTTTTAACCACGTCATGCAAGATACAGTCGATTTCACCTAACCTATCTAACCAAAACAGGGCGTCACAAATGCATTTGTACATACGTAGGTAAGGTGAACAGTTCAGACAAATTGACTCGTTAAAACGAAAATGGCGTGGTGAGTTGTAGTTGAATTGTAGCTCAATTGTATAGTTTATGTGTTATCACAAGAAAAAATGTTATCTATACCACAATTTTAATGTGTATGGTCAGTATCTTCATTGCGGGATTATTATGTAAAGTTTTTGAGTTTATTCACTTGCCTTACTATCCGGGTTGTTATTTTTGCAATATGCACCACCATTGCACTGTTGTTATGAGTGTGGTCTTGTTGTTTGACAGTTGCGCATTCCCTTTTGGATGTTTATTCTTAATTTACACACCCCTAACAACGTTCCAATCAAATTGCAGACCAATCTGCGCAGTAGGTTTAGAGTTTAAGTTTTATGACCACAACTCATTTTCTGACCCAAAACGCACATCTCTGATGTTTGAACAATTTCCCAACTACACACCAAATGTAATGTCCCCACCAAATACCAAGGCAATCGGTCTGGTAGGTGCTGAGTGTAAATCGTGCACACACCAAACAGACAGACAGACAGACAGACAGACACACACACACACAGACATACAGACAGCTAGACAGACACCACACCTTGCCTACAACACTATTGAACCTTATCAGTTCGCTGTGCTAACAAAATACATGTAATTTGTTTTCATATGTAACGATTCAGCGTGTCTGAAGTGTTGTTCTTATCTACCGATATTGTATGCACCAAGATGAAAATACACGTGTGACACAAAATATTTTGGCAAGGTAAGTGAAATCAGGTGTAATTATACTCATTGGGAAGTGGGTGTACGACCCCTCTGCCAAATACGTGTATGCTAGAAATATCGTTAACGTAAAGGGGTGCTAGAGATCTAGACTCACACTCTCTTCTCGAACGAAACATTAGAAACTAATAAAAACGACTTAGTTTTTGGTATGTATTTTATTCGTAAAAGGAATGATCAGATGAGATAGACCTGGTAGTATAGAAATTACAATGTGAATGCTTTAATCGTATGCGCTTATAAAAGGCGGCAATGGATTGTATGCTCCCCAGTGGGTCGAGGAAATATAAAGTGACGTTCTGTGGCTATAGAAAAGCGCTACATAAAAACCCCCAACATTATTTGATATGGATAAAGTATAGAATAAAGATAAACATCCTGAACAAACATCCCGCGTATTTCTTCACTAACGTGACTAAGGTTTGATAGACCATGTCAATAGGCTTCTAGACTACTATAAAAGTGAATAGACGTTCCTAATAAATTACGCCCTCTAACGATACGTTTCATAAAGATGTTAAAGCAGTCTCAAAATAATGGAAAAATAAGGGTTTGTAGTTTTGTTTTAATAAAATAACCTAACAAACAATTAAATGAATCCATAAAATGGGTCATTACATTAACATTCGCCAGTAACCTTTCATCTAAAATTGTAGCTACTCTAGAGGGCGTGATTTCAATTTTAACTATCGTTGTCAACAAAGTCGCTTAGACAAAATACCTATTTACAAAGATTCCAGAACAAGCTAAATTTCCAATAAGGGGTTAAGGGTTAAGGGTTCAACTTACGATTTATAAATCTTCTTTCAAGAGACTTATTCAAGTCATCAAGCAATATTATAGTAGACATAAATTATACATTGTACATCATATTGAAGAAATTATATCCTTACAAAGTCCATATAATCAACTCAACAATTCAAGTTCATTTTGTTCGTCAAGTTGATTTAAAAATCACAGTATATTCAGATTACCAGGAACTTTCACATCACATTGGAGATATGGTATTTTTGAAATCACATAGATACGTAGGTAATGATATAATATATACTGAAACATGGTAAGGTCGTGACCTTTGCAGAATCATGATAACGATACTGATTATGATGTCACTTCCTGTGTTAAGTCTTTTGGTTTTCAACGAATGTCAACTGAAAAACTACTGCATGCAGGTGAAATACACTGTCAGATTTTGAATCTTTCTATCCCAAGTATGCAAAAATAAAACGATACATAAAACTCAAACTTAGCAACACAAATCAACGGGGTGTCTGATAATAGGGTTTCCTTATTATCAAGTACTGGTATTATTATTTCTTTATGCCTGCACCATTTTCTTGCTACTCTCAGCAGCTTTCAACATGGCAGCAAATACACCGTTAGGTTTGCCAATCAGATTAGAGGGAGTATCGAACTCGGCAACCTGAAGGGAAAACACAAAGACTGTCAGAATATCTAGTGATAAGAAATACAAATATGTGTTAGAGAAACAAATATCCATTTGTCAATCTATCCCCTCTTCATCAAGTGCATTTATGCAAACAAACAACCAACGTACGTACATACATACATACATACATACACACATACATACATACATACATACATACATACATACATATGCACGAAGTTGTGTTAATACACATATTGGTACAACATTGCCTTACCTCTCCATCGCTCATAACCAATATCCTGTCATATGACAGTACAGTATTCAATCTATGTGCAATTGTTAACATAGTACAGCCAGTGAAGGCCTCTCTGATCGTTGTCTGGATTAGACTGTCTGTCTCAGTATCAATAGCTGCTGTAGCCTCATCAAGCACTAAGATCTGAAAAAATAGAAAATATGATGATGATTCAGAGGAGAAGGTGAAAGATAATAAAGGGGAGAAACGATTGTGAGGAAGAAGGAGAGGTAGTAGGAAAAGGAGTGGAAGAGGACAACAAAGAGAGCAAGTCTGCCAAAGAGGAGGATGAAAGCAAAGTACTGTACACGGATATATAGAAGAAATAATAATGACATTATATTGGGAAGGAACTTGAGGAGTGCCAACAGAACAGGAGGAAGGGGAACAGAGGGAGAGGGGTTGGGATGACAGTGAGGAGAGAATAGAAACTGCATATAAAACTCTGCATAACATGACAGTAAAGACCAGCTAAGTAAAACTGCAATTTACATCCCCAATTTTCGCTCACATTCACGGATTTATGTTTACTTCCATTTTAAAAAGCTACAATGATATTATGATTACTTATATCTGACATTCCCTAGGTACATGAACATCAATATAGTAAATGATTAGCTAAGCCTACAGTATGTTCCTATTATGTAGGCCACTTTATTGCCTGAGTTTAAGTCACTTTTCAGCTCACCTTACTATTCCTCAATAATGCTCTAGACATACAGATCAATTGTCTTTCACCGACAGAGAAGTTTTCACCATTTTCGATGACTGGGGCTTCCAGACCTCCATCTAAACTTTTAATCTGAAATATAAATGTAACAAGTTGACAGATAGAATAAACTGTACGGGATAGCATATAGAAACTTCAATATCTGGTGTGTCCTAGTGAAAGGTTATAATACATACACACTTCTATCCATCGATCCCCATCCACACACCCACCCATCTATCCACCTACTCTCTGTACATACATACACACACACACACACACACACACACACACATACATACATACATACATACATACATACATACACACACATACATACATACATACAAAAATACATACATACATACACACACACACATACATACATACATACATACATACATACATACATACATACATACATACATACATACATACATACACACATACATACATGAACAAAACTACGAGCAAATGGCAAATAGAGCTGAGCTGCTCTTCGGAACATCTTTTATTCGTAAGGTTAATTGTACATCATTAACTTACTGTTTTCTTCATGTAACACTTTTCCAGTGCATACCATATTTGGTCATCCTTATAGACACCAAAAGGATCCAAATTGTATCTGAAGAAATAAGTAAAAATGTCTTCATTGACCACATAGTGCCCGACAGGTGTATTACATGGCAAAGTTATTGGTCAAATTTGAACGGTGTTTCTTGATACAAAACTTCAAAATGGATTGACCAATTTGTTATATGACCTTGAATATGGAGGTCAAAGTCAAATGCCAAGATATAAAAGAAAGCTGAAATTTGCTTGTAAATATGGGTAAAGACATTTAAATGGAGTATTTGTGTATTGAAGTTCTTGAGGTAATGTAGAATGAAAAATATCCAGTCATTCAACCTTGAAAATGTTTGTCAAGTTCAAAGGTCATTAGAAAGCTTATCATTGATAATATGAGGATAGGCACTTAAATTGTGTCCATATGTATCAAACGTTTGGAGATAACTGGCAAAATGTGTTTTTATCACTAATATGGCCGCCAATTTGCTGAACAAGTCAAGGTTGCGATGTTTAGTCTTCGAGTGGCTGTCTGTCTGTCTGTCTGTCTGTCTGTCTGTCTGTCTGTCTGTCAGAAGAAGAAGAATAGTGAGTACACATTTTCTCAAAGACTTAACAAATAATTATTATTTAGGAGAGTAGAAAGACCTTGGATTGTCCATGATATGGCTGTAAAAATTATCACACTTCTGTTACACAGACTGCAAACATGAAATTGAGAATACAGCGCCCTCACTCAAATTGGGGGTATCATCACTTCATAGAACCGTTTCTTAAGAGCGTTGTTCCTTGTATTCTGTAGCAGTGTAAATCAGGGATGATTTTCGCATTGTTCAGATATCGAGGAAAGCAGCAGTGCTGTATGATTACCCAAGTAACCTATACCATGTATACCACCAAAGGTACACACAGACAGGAAGTAGAGTGCCAACATGGCAAATTTTGGAAAGGCCTATTGGTTACTGCCCAAACTCCCGTTATAATCATTATAATATGACTTTTGCAAGTAAACAGGGCTAAACTATATTCAGTATTTTTGTTTATACATCCAAAGTAGAAGGAGCGGACAGCTTGTATTTTGTAGTAAATAACGGTGGACATACCTCACTGTACCAAGGAACAGGACGGGATCCTGCGGTACGATTGACAATTTTGATCGCAAATCATACAGACCAATATTATGACAGTTAATTCCATCAATGCTGATATTACCACCGGCTGGTTCTACCAATCGGAATAGAGCTACACCAAGTGATGATTTACCTAAGTAGGAAGCATATATACAGGGTTTTAATTAAATAAACGTCCTTGGCAGATTCTTTCATGAATTTAGTTACATATCATAAATTCGATCATAGATTATCTTAATCAAAGCAAACTGACTTGGTTAAGACATCAAAGTTATAAAGCTGCATGTACAACATATTTCGATGGCATATTAATGTCAGTCTTTTAAAAATATTTTTATCTTGATAATATTTTCATTATTTTGCGTGAAAACGAGATATTAATATCTTCAATTTACTCATAAACTTCTAAATACAGAAATGACTACGTTAAAATTATTCAAAATGGCGTCTTACCTGACCCTGTTCTACCCACAATGCCTACTTTTTCTTCCGATCTGAACTCTAAATTGACACCTTTCAGCACCAATGGCAGATTTTCTCTGTATCTCATCTTGAAATCGATGAATTTAAGGACACCCTTCTCTGGCCAACTCTTTGGGGGCCTATTGTCCGGAACAATGGCATCAGCTTCTTTGTACAATTCCTACAGAAACGATATTAGACATTCATATTAGACCATACCATTTGATATTTGGACAAAGAGGGCGCTATCATTTGACTCATACGCATATTGTTAGGCTTAACCAAATATATTTATCATAAGTTCTGCTAACCAAATGATTCTCTGTGAACACGGTGAAAGGTGATTATAAACCTGTAGAGGTGAGTTTTGTGAGACCATCCAGATCCCTTTTTGGGGGCTTTAGGATAAATATATACACAACTGAAAAAATAACCAAGGTTCAAATATGAATGAAGATTTTAAAAGAAGACAAAATCCCAAAACATCCTTACATCAATGTACTGTATTATCCTTTCACCTGAAGTGAATCGAGCCTCGTATTCTGCTAGGAGACGTACCATGACCTGATAAATACCGGCATTCTAGAAACAAAGGAAAACGAAAACCAAGTGAAATGGGTTGGGCAGGTAAAAGTGATAGCATTGCAAGGATGATTCTAAAAAGCTCTAAAAGGCCAGTTTTCATTCTGCGTATCATAAAAATTATGGTAATTTAATACTTCTAAAAGTTTGCATAGGATTACCTGTATAGCAAATGACAAAGCAAGACCAGCGTAGGAAGGCGGCAGTTTTCCATGAGTAACACACACGAAAATTGCTGTGATGACAGTAATGGCGACGGTAAGCATTTCAAGCCGAATAGCAGCCCATCTCAGTCCAAGATTGAACAGCAGGAATGGCATAGAGTTGATGTCCATTAACTTTTCAAATCTGAAATTATTGATAATAGGAACAAAATAACTTATTATTCTCAGAACTATACAAATATAATTAGAATATTGATTTATTACAGGGATAACATCGAAACAGTTTCCTTGTAACTTTACTCAATCAGCCAGCCATACAGTTTATCATTGAGTCCTGCAGTCAGTCAGTGATTCGTTCGTTCGTTCGTACGTACGTACGTACGTACGTACGTACGTTCGTTCGTTCGTTCGTTCATTCATTCATTCATTCATTCATTCATTCATTCATTCATTCATTCATTAATTAATTCATTCATCCATTCATTCATTCATTCATTCATTCAACCAACCAATTAAGTGCCAAACTCTAGGACATTTTTCATTGTCAAAGCATTATTACACCACACCATATTATATGGAATCAAACTTTGTATAACAAATGGGTCTGTCAAGATGGTTATGCAGATTTGTAAGATATAAAGCAAACCAGTATACAATGCCAGCGGCCGTAGACGGAGTTACAGTGTTGTATGAACCTTTTATATGGTACGAGTTCTCCACTAAAGATACAAATATTAAATATTCTTACCTTTTATTGAAATCATGTTCCTTCTCAAATGCATGAATGGATGACAGTCCGTGAGCGGAAGCCGAGATGTGAGAAAACCAGGGAGATCTAGTGACGTTATCCACACGCTTCAGAACACGAACACTGACTCGGAAGTACAGATAGACGATGAAAAATACGATAAACACAGGAATGATAAATGCAAAGAAGATGGGGAAGACAACTCCAATCATGGCGAGACTAAAAATGATGGTGAGGAAAGACTGAAGAAACCCTTCTGCTTGCAGAGGAGCTCGAGCATCCACTGAAACACAAGAAAAATGAACACATATTTAGATCTGGGTACAGCGTTGGATAGATCATTTATTGTGATACTCGAAGAACTTATCATAATAAAGGAGCAGTTATTTCAATAATTTCATATTCGTCAACTGTCCGTGACCAACCGCGGTCAATTTGTTGTTAATGTCGGTCGCAATCGGTCATGTCAATAGAAATCATTCTAGTTGTTTTGCAATCTAGGTTCCTTTACGATTTATGTAATGTACGGTCATTTTGTGCAACCCCCTTTGAACTTTCCTGTATTTGGAAAGAATTATTGAAATATTTGAGCATTTAGTGATTTGTACAGATCTTATTACCAAATTTTCATCACCTGTGAAATATGATATGGGATTTTGTAAAGTCTCTTGCTGCCAGAAAACACACATCAACTTACTTTCATCGAGATCTTTCGAGAATCTATTAATGATTCTACCAGATGGCGTTGTGTCGAAGAATTTCATTGGACTCTTGAACACTTTGACAAATACAATATCATGCATGTTGGTTGTCGCCCTCAACGTTGCCTACACGTAAAATAAAATGGCGTAGGTATTCAGTACATGTGAATATTCGTTATACAATATGTCATGAATATATAAAATTCAATGACATTTTTTTCAGATTAGAAAGATTCAAAAGAGTAGCCGTTTCAATAGCCGTCTTGAGCACTTGCTAGAGGAACCCAATAAAAGACTATGGAAAAATATATTGTTTATGGTTTCATGAATGTTGAATTGTTAATTCAGTCATAACATTGACTTAATTTTTATTTTTTAAAGTGTTTCAAAAGTTGGTGCTTATATAACTGTAGGACAGTATCTGAAAAACCATTCGAGAAAAGAGTTTTACAATCCAAAATTGAACTGAAAACACACATATTTGTGCTGGACATATCTGGAGGAACATGAACATGATATTTTTGTGTAGACATAAGAAATATCTGCACTAAGTCTTGTACACGGTAAATTGTAACTCAATTCATGATTTAAAATGATAATTTTTGTAAAAAACCGCTATGAAAAACATTTTGTGCTTGTAATTTTTGGCGCCAAACTAGGCTTACAGGTGATGTCAAGTAAATATTTGAATATACTAACCACAACATATGCGTAGCTCTTCAGCATGGACAAAATAATCAGGAAGACTACACTGATACAATAAATGTAGGCAAAACCTTGTGCTGTGTCCTGACATGATGGTTTTGTACAATAATACTCTTCATTAGTGTCTGGGTCAATAACGGTGTTGTTCTAAAAATGGGTAAGTAAATAATATGCAGTATTATTCAAATGTTAGAAAATGCACGTGGTTGAATCTTTCCTCTGAATGCCATCTAATTTATGGAGTGAATGTTACTCACTTTGAATCTTTATAGAAGTCGAGTTTTAGCACAACCTAATATGCCAGTAAGATTTAGTTCAACTCTAGTACCGAAGTGGTC
Organism: Glandiceps talaboti; assembly: GCF_964340395.1. Classification (NCBI taxonomy): domain Eukaryota; kingdom Metazoa; phylum Hemichordata; class Enteropneusta; family Spengelidae; genus Glandiceps; species Glandiceps talaboti. Next base: position 14,468,576 of record NC_135559.1, read on the forward strand.
TGAGGATCGACGTATTTATTTTGACTCAATAAATTTGAACGAGTAATTTTCCGCAAATGAGGTACTTTTGATAGCCCGGTATATCAGTAAGTCTGGTAAAAAAAAACATGGCTGACGTCGACATTGTTCGGGCGCCATCTAGTGGTAGGGATGCGTTTCCTGTCCTTACCTGACTGCCTGCTT